>NW_010308605.1:98830-99137 GCF_000700745.2 Antrostomus carolinensis
GCTCACCCCGTGGGCTGGTCCCAGGGGTCAGAGGTCTGCGATGGAGTCATCCCTGACTTGTCAGTGATGGCATCTTCCCTGACTGTGTTGGTGTCTTCCCCAATTCCCTCCTTTCTTTGGGCTATTTTTATACTATTTTTTACCTGCAAGGTGGAGCTTGGGTGACTCTGGTCATACCTCTGTGGTCATTGGCAAAGACACTTCTGCTTCCCTTTTAAGGTAGAAGTTACCAAAACTTGGAGCTCATGCTCAGTAAGGGAGAAGGATGGGGGCCACTGGTCTGGAGTTACATTTTTGTCCATTTTGT
>NW_010308606.1:0-7438 GCF_000700745.2 Antrostomus carolinensis
CGCCCAGCGTCACCGGGAACCCTGGAATTCACGTAGGGACGGAAGGGAGGGGAGGGGAGTTCTGTGCTCGGAGGGTTCGGGCGAAGAACGTGACTCATCAGTTTGCCAGCGCTGGGAGTGCCGGTGGTAGCGGGGGCCTGTCACGGCCCTGCGAGGGGTTGGCGGTGGGAGAAGCAAGAAAGTTACCTCCGTACAGCTTGTGAATGTACGTCAAGTGAATAAATCACACCTGTTGCTTTTAAGTTACTCAGCACCTGCCAAAGGGTTATAAATACTAAACATTTACTTCTTTCCTCCTCCCAGAGGAGGCCACCAGGATGATCCGAGGGCTGGGGCACCTCTCCTATGAGGACAGGCTGAGAGAGTTGGGGCTGCTCAGCCTGGAGAAGAGAAGGCTCCAGGGAGATCTTATAGAGGCATACCAGTACCTGAAGGGGCCTACAGGAAGGCGGCGGGGGGAATTTTTACAAGGAGAGGTAGTGATAGAACAAGGGGAAATGGCTTTAAACTGAAAGAGGGCAGGTTTAGAATCATATTGTGGTTTGGGTTGGAAGGGACCTTAAAGATCATCCAGTTCCAACCGCCCTGCCATCAGCAGGGACACCTTCCACTAGACCAGGTTGCTCAAAGCCTCATCCAGCCTGGCCTGGAACATTTCCAGGGAGGGGACATCTACAACTTCCTTGGGCAACCTGTTCCAGTGTCTGACCATCCTCACAGTGAAGAATTTCTTCCTAATATCTAATCTATATCTTACCCTCTTCCGGTAAAACCTGCTTTTAAAACCTGCTAAGAGTTTTTAAAATAGGAATACCAAAGACTGGCTGAAGGTGATTACAGGTTTTGCCTTTCCTGGAGCTTTGGTTTGTTGCAGTTTAGGTATATTTAGCCACTGAGCCTTTCCTCGGCTGTGCTTGTTCCTATTCCACATTGGTTGTGACCCTTCAAGGCATTGAATTCTGATGCAGCAGAGCACTTTGACATGTGCCAGCACTACATCGTCCTATTAACTGGCAGAGTGAAGGACATGAAGTAGTGTTTTACACTGCAATCAAACAGTGATTTCAAGCAGAAATCAATCATCAAAGGACAAAGGGATGTTCCTCATCCCAGGCTGTTTGTGGTTCATGCTGACTTATTGTTACCTGAGTACAGTTTGTACTGGAGTAGCACCAATGCTACCTGGTTATGCTTAGCAAAGATTTACAAGTTAGAGGAATAATCATTAGTGTTGTATGCTGGTGTATATTTGTTATAAGGGACAAGGATACTAAAAATTCATAGAAAATAACTTGGAAGCTACTGGAAGTTCTTAATTAAGCAAAGAGGAAATGTTTGCAAAGAACTGTTGTTTCTTGAGCTTAATTTTGGTATGGATAACAGGAATATGGGAGCTCGTTTGCCAGTACTGTGAGCATCCAGATGGAAAATAGCCTAAACCAGGACAACGTGTGTGTGTTCCCCGGTCAGATAGTTGAGAACACAGCTTATACCAAATGCATGGAAAATTAAGATGATACAGCAAAGAATTTTGAGTTCTTAATCCTCCCTAGGCTGATGCATTTTAAACACTTCTTTCCTCTTGCTTTTTCTTTTCTTTCCCACTGCCTTCCACCTGCACTTTCTTTTATTTCCCCTTTCTGTGACCATCTGTGCAACTTCTGTTCATCAATTTCTGATCCTAAATAACATAATTCAGAATTAATGTAATGTTTCTCTCTCTAATGTTTATTACAGAGAGCAGCTTAATTTTTATGCCTGTCCATTTTCCTCACCTATGGTTATGGTATTAACTGCCAAAGTTCAGCTTAATTCCCAACTCCAAGTAGACATCTTCAATTTGTTATTTTTTCCATAGGTAGTTTGTTTAAACCAATGCAAAGTCAACTAAATTGACTTGAAACAAACAAGCAAACAAACAAACTGAAAATGAACTTGCAGTGACCAGAGAGTATTTTGCATCAAAATGAAAATACTGCCTCAAGTCGATTTAAACCAAATTATTAGTAAAAGGTTTTGAACCAGTTTGGCTGAGCTCCATTTGATGTTTTACCTGAAGTTAGTGATGCAGTTTTGAATTTAGACAAGGTCTCAGGTGGTCTAATGTGCAAGGTCTCTGAAGTTTTGCTGTAAACTATGCATAATATTCCTTATATTTCTGAATATTAAAACCAAAACATAACACAAACACCTGTGATGTGTTCTTAACATATAAGGGAAGAGTATAGACTTCTACTTTCATATGACCTTAAAAAGATACTCTATATATTGTGTCCCATTCCTGATTTGCCAGGAAAAAAAAAAAAAAAAGGTTAGGACTCTTGTTTTAGATGTACAGCTTAAATTAAAAAAGCTGCAGCTGAAGTGTAACTGGCTCTCGACAGCAGCGGATGCGGGGCTGACTGTGTGGATACGCTGCCTTTAGTATGGCAAAGGACAAGCACAGTGCCTTGTTAGATCTGAACCAGAGGGCAACATCCTTGTCAGCTCGTCAGTAATTCTGATAAATTAAATGCTGTTGTCTCACTTTCAGTGGGGTTTGCCTTCCTCTTTGGAAGACACTGAAGATCTTAATAAAACTAGCATTAGATAGGAATAGAGCCCTCAGCCTCTGGAGTGTGATTGCTAGTTCTTAGCTAGAATCATGCACTCAGAAATCTAGAAAAAAAAACTCATCGCTTTTATTATCCCGATCTGTTAACAGGTATTTTCCAATTGTACTCTATTACCTAAGCCCTATCCCTACTTATTTTTGTTTGTTTGATGCACAAAAATTGTATTTAAAGTTTTGTAATTGTATTTAGTCTTATCCAGCCCAGCAATATTTTTCTCCAGCTCCATTGTGCACATACCCCGTGCTTCAGTCTTTTCAACAGCCTCTTCATCTCCCTAACCTCTGTTGTGTGGAGCTTTTCGTTTCTTTGGGAAAAGATGCCTCAGTTCTCCTCAGATTTATTTTCCCTAAAATTTATTTGTATTCCTAATTTCAGCATGGGAAACTTGTATCTGTAGTTTTGCTTTAAACGCCTACTGTAAAGGTGGTACAGAACCTGTGCAGTCCAGACTCTTTCTGATGTTCAGTGCATAGGAGCCTTTTTCTCTTCCTTCTCTTTATTCTGGCTTTCTTACTTCACCTTTGGTTGTGAGATTCTGATGATTATTTTTTTTTTTAAGTTAACCTTTTTTTTTTTTTTTTTTTTAAAAAAAAAAAGGGCTTTATTGTGCTGAGCAGCTAGGACAAATACAGAATACTCTTGAAGATTTGTACAGAAAATCAGAAGAATGACGAAACTGGCTCTTGCCAAGTTATATACTCGCAGTCTAAAATGACTCATTGTGGAAAGCACAAGCAAGACAATTGCCAAATTTTCCAAAGAAAGCATGCTGGGAGTATCTCTCCTGAAACAGGCTGCAGTAGCTATAAAAAAGCTTTGTCTTTATGAACATTCAGTTATTGCAAATGTAAAAGGAACTAGATATGAGAGAATACTTTCTTTTTTCCCCAAGAGTCATACAAAAATTTACAAGTACGAGTGACACAGTGGAGAACAAATCAGCTGACGGAAGAATTTCTGTGTAATTTACGCTGGAGAGGCTAAAAACACCAAGTGGTGAACAGGGAAAGGAGTTGTGTTAAACAATGAGAACCACATTCAGCATTGCCCAAATTAGAAATGCGCGTCCATTTCTTTAGCACTTAAAACCAGAATGAGCTTTTTGTGAGGACATGAGCATGCACTTTTAGAATGCAACTTATGTTTCATTTTAACAGAATTCCTTCTATTGTTAATCAGCAAGCATTATACAAACTAATTTTCATTTATGTCAAACTCAATAGCACAAGAAACAACACAGGTAAGTTCTACAGTGTTTGGGGGGAGAGGGAAGCTTTTACTGACAGTCCTGAAAGAAAAACCAAACAAAACCACCCCTATGTCAAAAAGGGACAGATGGGCAAATTAAAACTTTGAGGGAGTCAAATTTTTCAGGAATAACAGGTAGTCAGTCGTTTTGGTTTTGGCTTCTAGACAGCTGAAGCAATAGAACTGTGAATTATTCACTCTAATTCTAACTTAGCAATTCAATCACACCTTGAAACAGTCTGATTAGATATTGGGAAAAGATACATATTGTGGATTTCCCAATTCAAAATTTCTTACAAATATAAGCATGCTGGAAAAGAAGTCACATCTTAAAGTTACAGGCATCACTGATTTGATTAGAAAAAAGTCTTGGTCTTGTTCTGGTAAGTATTTCCTGCGGGGCAGCTGTTGCGTTAAAAGGGCAGAAAATAAACCCACTTGCATTCTAGCTTATCCAGAGGTATCAGAGGGCTGGGGTTGGCTGCGCTTAGGCTCTGAGTGATGCCCAATTCGGCACTGTCAGTCTGGTCATGTTCAATGTATTGAACTACCACGGCTCTGGATTCCCTCACAGCGTGGCACTACAGCCCTGTCGTGTTGGCATCGGCTAGCATGGCCACTTGGTTGTGTTCATTGAGAGCTCTCATGGCTGCATTCACTGTCAGTGCAACGCACCTCCAGTCTAGTCACGTTTAAATGAACATGTGTGGTCGCGTTCAGTGAAGACTATCACGACTGGATTAGTGAATGGTGCAGTTTATTAAAGCAACAGAGTACAGGTTATTTTGGATTGCCAGTGGTTAAGTATACTGTTTGCAAAAACTAGTGTAGGTGCCTAAGTACATAAATCTACAAACCCGTTAAGTTAAGGAAAACAAAGTGTAGATGCTTAAGAACATAAATCTATAAACACGTTAAGTTAAGAGAAAGAAAAACAACTCTAGAGATTTTCTGAGTTTCCCAGGGAAGGTTCAAATCTCAGCCAATAGGCATCCCTACGGGGGGGAAGAGAGGCTCAGCCTGTCAGCCGGTCCCAGATGTTGGCGATGGTTTGTGCTTGTATCCTCCCGACTGGTCTGCGATGCTATCTGTTATTTTCCGTAACATCCCTCTTCTCTTAGGCTATTTTATACTATTTTCTTACTTTCAGGTGGAGCTTGAGTGACTCCAGTCATACATACCTTTAATTATATTGGTTTAAAATTTCCTGTCTTCGCTTTTAAAGGTATAGACTAGAGGAAATTCAGAGCATGTGTTCAGTGAGTGGTGGTTGCACCTTAGAGGTGGATAACTTTTGGGACAGAGGTGTAGTTTAGCATTATAATGATATTGTAATGAGCAGAGTTACACTGAGGACACAGTTTTGGCAAAACGATGAGAAACTGCTGGCTCAGGGTAGCAATCATGCGGCTTATCAGTTCCGCAGGACCATCATGTTCCCCTCTGCTCTGCACAGAGCCTGGCCGTGGTGTCTCTGCTCCACCCGACCCTCCGTGCTGTTTCTCTTAGAGTCAGCGACTCTAAGGTTGCAGGCTGTACCCAGGGAACTACCACAGGATGGATTTCTTGCATACCTACCGCACTCCGCCCTGAAAGTTCCCTTCACGCTGTACCTTCTCTTGAGAGGTAGGTATAGAGAGATTTCTAAGTCACCTCCAGTAATAAATCTACAGCAGCAGATAATGAAAAAAACATACAGCATCCCCAAATAAATGTGAATCAGACTACTAACAAGACAGATTACTTTGTTCCACCCAGTAGTGTTTTATCTGTTAAGGATAAGATGCTGCTGTTAAGTGTGGTCACAGGGTTCATAGTTCTGAAAAAGTTGTATCAGCCCCATCCTGACCGTGTGGTATTTGGTAGCTATTTTCAGAGTCGACGAGAATTTTATTTTTTTATATTTTTTTTTAAAGTAGGACAAACCACTCAGTGAAGCTACAATTAGACTTCCAGTGTTATTATGAAATTTGAATAATTACAGACTACAATGTCTAATTTCTTGGAAAAGTCTTATTCCACTGTTAGCATTTCCGTGGTATTAGTTGTCAGAAGTCACTGCTAACTGTAAGAGCTTTACAGATCCATAGTACCTTTATTGATAAAGACTTTTGTCCCACTTTCCTTTTCTGCCCCCAGTGAAGTGCTGTCTTTGCACGTACTTTGCTTTGGAAATTGCTTAGTGCTCCAGTGTGTTCAAAAAAAGACCTAGTTAAAGTCTTCTGCTTTTAAATCTAGAGGTATTCTTCTTTGTCTCCTCCTTGGTCTCTCTCTGTTTTTTTCTCTCCAGTTTCTGTGTTCTCTGCTGATTTCCCAGGTAATGGACAGATTTTCTAATCCATTTCTACTTGGCCAACTCCTATTCATACATACTTCTGTAATGTTCTGCTTCAACAACTATGCCAAAATAAGTGAGATCTCAGGATGTCATACTGCATTCAGTGCTGCACAGACAGTTCTGCATTTTTATAGGCATATTGCTGACATTAACTGACAGTTACGTGGGACAAAAAAAATCTGAGCTTTGTCTCTTAGCACAAGAGGAATTATTTCTTACTGGGCAAGCTCTGAAGAATGGCACAGGGCACTTTTCAAAGCAACAGCTAGGAAGACTCTTTGTTCATTGTAGTTGCATATGGTCAGCTTCTACATTTTGGAGCTGAAGCCCGTGCAGGTATGAAAAGGATACAGATTATAGAATCGTAGAATCACAGAATGGTTTGTCAGAAGAGACCTTTCAAAGATCATCTAGTCCAACCCCCTGCCACAGGCAGGGACATCTTTCACTAGACCAGGCTCCTCAAAGCCCTGTGCAACCTGACCTTGAACACCTCCAGGGATGGGGCATCCACAACTTCACCCGGCAACCTGTTCCAGTGTCTGACCATTCTCATTGTAAAAAATTTCTTCCTTACATCCAACCTAAGTCTACCCTCTTTCACTTTAAAACCGTTGCCCCTTGTCCTGTCATTACAGGCCCTGGTAAAAAGTCTTTCTTATAAGCTCCTTTTGTATACTTTTGAAAAGCTGCAACAGGGTCTCCCTGGAGCTTTCTCTTCTCCAGCCTGAACAACCCCAACTCTCTCAGCCTTTTATCACAGGAGAGGTGTTCCAGCCCCCTGATCATTTTTCTGGCCCTCCTCTGGACCCACTCCAGCAGGTCTGTGCCTTTCCTGAGGACTCCAGAACTGGATGCAGTACTCCAGGTGGGATGTCACCCGAGCAGAGTAGAGGGGCAGAGTCACCTCCCTCGACCTGCTGGCCACAGAATTGCCTAGATTGGAAAAGAGATCATCGATCATTAACCTAACACTGACAAGTCCCCAAGTAAACTATGTCCCTAAGCACTATGTCTAGATGATTCTCAAATACCTCCAGGGATGGGAACTCCACCACTGCCCTGAGCAACCCATTCCAATGCCTGAGAACCCTTTCAGTCAAGACATTCTTCCTCATATCCAATCTAAACTTCCCTTGGTGCAACTTGAGGCCATTTCCTCTTGTCTTGTCACTTGTTACTTGGGAGAAGAGACCAACCCCCACTTCTCTACACCCTCCTTTCAGGTAGTTGTAGA
>NW_010308606.1:7658-18040 GCF_000700745.2 Antrostomus carolinensis
CGTCCGGTCGAGGCGGCACAGAGACAAACACACACCCCGTCTCTGGGCCAGTGAGCACTGACACCAATATGAGGATGCTGCAAATGGCGTTTAATGCTGTACGACACAGTACCATATAGAGTGGGTTCACCATGTCACTTCCACCTGCCTACACCACAGGCCAAGTGCCACTGGCCACTAGCAGAGAGAGGGGGGTGTCCTACCCTTCCGCACAGCCCGACATCCCCCGGCCGCCAGACCCCATCTTACCACACAGTACCCCCAAGTCCTTCTCAATCCACTCATCCCCCAGCCTGTATTGGTGCCGAGAACTGCCTCAATCCAGGTGCAGGACCTTGCACTTAGCCTGCTTGAACCTCAAGATGTCCTCCTCTACAGGGAGAAGAATGTTGACTTTTGGGGTTTTTTTAAATGGATCTCAATTTACCAAAAGCAAGATGCTTTTGCATGAGCTATCCCATTTTCAGTTTTAACTTAGTGAAACATTTACCATTTGCATACCAAAGCAAGAATTCAAACACAGAAATGGAAGGGTAAATTTTATTTCATGATGAAAAACTAATGATGGAAAAAACTAATTTAATGATGAAAAATTAATGGCATTACAGTTAGTTTCAGTTCTGCTGGAATACTAGTTTTCTAATTTTTCAGTAGCAGAAAGTGCAACAAAATTATTCAGACTGTTAAAGTATAATAGTTAATTTCTCTTCAAAAACTGCATAATTAAGCAGTTGTACAACAAATATATAAATTTCTGCAAAACTCTGAAGAAAGATTTGACTTTTTTTGCTTTGAATCAGGTGGCAGAGGAGATCACCTGCACTGGTCAGATTCAAAGGGCCTTTTAACTTTTTTCCCCACTCTGTAAGAAAGAATTAAAACAAATGCTTAGTTAATATACAAGACATGACACTCTATATCTGCAGTTATTACGTATATTAAAGTAGTAGTATAAGTTAACAAGAAAAGAACTCAGGAATTAAATTGCATACTTTTGTTAAATTATACAACTATTATGGGACACAAGCTTGTCTGAACATGAAATACCGTTGTATAAATTAAAACAGGCAAGGCACTTACAGCATACCTGAGATGTTAACATCTAGGGATGTAAACACACTGGTTTATTGGTGTTTTGGGGGGTTTTTTTGTTTGTTTTGTTCCTTTTTTTTAATCCCCGTATTTTGGTTACTCTTTTTTTGAAAAAAAGAGTTTCTTATGTTTCAGAGCAGTATCCCATAAAAAGGTGGGCCTCATGTTACCAAAGACAACGCCACAAGAAGCAGTAATGTAAGAAGGGTTGGCCTGGCTAGCATGCAAGATTACAGGGAAGAATAATAAAAGCAGAATCAACAATCCCCGCAAGGCAGATGAGACAGTTTTCCTAAAACAAAACTCAAAAAAACTCCCCGATTGAAAAAAAAGTAAAAACACAACCAGCTAAACAAAAACCCCAGGGTGATGAATTAAGCAAGAAGTGCAACAAGATGTGAAAAGATGAAAGCCTATTAGACTGCGGAGGGCAGGGAGAAAAAAGCAACAGATAAGGTGATTTTGAAGTAATTACTAATTATATAACAAAGATAATTTTTGTAAATTTTATACTGTTATTCTTTTAATCCTGTTTAGTACAGTTAGCCAAAAGATAAATTTATCTTATTCAAAGATTTCTATTCACAGAGAAAAATACTTAAAATTAACAAAGGCAGGGATGGGAGGGGAAAACAGAAAGACTGAAGTTGTAAGGCAGAACAGTGATATGAATGGCTGCATTTGACAAGAGATTTACTTTAGTTTCAATTAGTGGTATGAGCACTCAGCTGGTCTGTAAGGGACTGAACAAGCATATGTATTTGTCAACTGCTGCAAGACAATTTTAAGAAGTAACTTGCTGACTTGCAGTAAAGTGACAAGGGGAAAAAGACAAGAGGTTAGCACATAGCCCTGTGTAGTGCTAGACAAAGAATTTGATGTAATCCAAAAAGATTTTTTGCCTCAGAAAGAGTAATTAGGGCTTAATGAGCCAGTTTCCACAAAATCTTAGTATTCCAACACAAACAATGCATTGCAACTTGGAAAAGGATAGCTTGCCAAAGACTACAGGGCTACCTTAGAAGTTTCCTTTATATACTACAGGCTCTCCTTGAAACCTATGCAAAAGGTCACAATCAGAACAAATAAACCAACCACAAAAATCAAGCCAAACTCCCCCTCAAAATGTGTCAAGTCATACACAAGTACAAATCCCCATTCACAAATACTGTCACTCTTCACAAAAAGTCAGAATGGTACACTGCATACTGTTTTTGCCCAAGTTAACTGAAATTCACTAACATGGGTTGTGTTAGCAGCCAAGTTGAACAAAACGGCCCATGCACAGACAGCAAGACACTGATCTTACCACTCGTATTTCAACACAACTTGCTGTGAATCTCCTACAAAGATCTGGGTAGAGACAGAACTAAGATACAGAACCAAAGAAAGAATGTGGCAAGAAAGCCATGAAGTCTACAGTTAGACCAGGTACACACAGTTAGACAATGAAACCAACTTCTTGTTTGAAGTATGTTTATTGACCAGCATCCTTCAATAAGTTTTAAAGTACAAAACAGGTAGTAGACTTTGACTTGCCAGAACTGTGCTTTAGTTTCTCTACTGTTTTTTTTTTCCCTACAGTATCAACAACTAATTTTTTTTTAGCTGGAAAAATTGGAGCTAATAGGTCATTTCAGAGCATGTTACCTCATGATAGTCTCAGCTACATCAAGACTAAACTTACAAACTAGTGAACATAACAGTACCTTATACTTTGTTCTGCCTGTAGTAGTTTCACTTTGGATCTTTCTTGCTCTAATGCAGCATGAAGTACAGTTACCTAAAAACATACAGAATATGAATTTAGAAAATATCCTTAACATTTGTGAATTTATTAAGTCAGTGTTCTCCGTTAGTATTGTGTGGCACAAAAGTGACTACCATTATCGTTGTGAATGAACTGAAAGTACAAGTAAAGTATTCTTTCATGACTTTTATTTCCCAAGCAACATTTACTGGTTTACCTGTATAATTATATAGAAAAGCTTGAAACTCTTTTAACTTTTGGGCTCTGCATTAGCTTATTCCATAAAACGCTTAGGTCATGTAGTATTATGCAAGACAGATGAGCTTATTACATCACCCTCAAAAAATAGTACTGTGTTATATGTAAGACGTTTGGACAAGTCAAGGGTTTAGAACTAACAGTCACTGTTGACCAAAAACTAATCACAAAAGTCTTGTATGCTCTCTACTACAATGACTTGCCAACTGACATGTCTTAAGTAATTTGTAGCTCACTTGTGTTCACAAACTAGAGACTAGAAATAAAAAAGAAAAAAAAAGAAAGAGAGAGAGAGAGAAAAAAAAAAAAAAAGAAAAACCACAACAAAATAAAAGCCCACACCACCCAGGAAAGAAGCATCTTCTAAAGCACTTTTCTGAGCTTCCTAGCATGGGTTACCAGAGGATGATATTTGTAAGGTGCTGTTCAGAGCAAAATAATTTCAGGCATGCTGAGGTCTGCTGTCTTTCCAGAAACAGTTCTGAGTCAAAATGGAGATTTACATAATACATGTCCTCTGACACACATAGGGCAGGGCAAAGGATGAAATGTAACATTTTGTGCTTCAAACAAGTTTTTGTTTCCACTTCCTCCCTCCCCTGTCTCTGTCACTGCCTTAAATAAGCAGCATCTCTGAAATACCCTGGAAATTTTACATTTAGAAATTCTTGCTTATGACTACAGTTAATTAATTTTTTATAATTCAAGATTCATCAACCTGTAGGAGTATTTCTGCTTTGTCTTTCACTACAGAGAGGGAAAGGTAAAGCATGAAAATCTTTCTGGATTTACAGGTCTCCATGTGCAATAGCACTGTGACATCACTATTTCACTATTTCGTTACTTCTAAATAATGCTGTCTTCACTAAAAGAACAGTAGATGTTGTAAATCAAAACCAGCCAGTAGCTCCCAGTGCTGTTAGTAGCAGCTTGAAAAATTCTGGAGATTAAACCCCAACCTTGCACTACTTACCCCACACTTAATCCTGTAAGTAGCGTGGATTTGAGAAATATCTCATTGTGAACAAAGTCCATTATAAAACTGAATATTGGCAATGGATCAAGATTTTGGGATCCTAAGTTTGACATACGAGCTCAGTCATAGTTATGGAAACTTCTATTGACTCAAATACAGACATGTTTAAACTATTTAGGTAGTGTCCATGAAATATCTGTGGATAACTTAAAATTCTCAATATGAAGAAATTAAGTTTTTTCAAGACTCAGTTCTGCTATGAGCTTTCTACTCCCCAGAATACAGAATACTCAGTCTGTTGAAAAAAACACAAAATTGTGTTTTATAGTATTTACTATTCCACAAAGAATAAAAACTTCAGAACTTCACCTCTTTCCTCTCAAGATGAAAATATTTCATCTTGCCTAAGACACTGAAAATATTTCATGTTGGCTCAGACACTGGCCTAAAGTAATAAAGTTCCAAGTTAAAATTTGTGATGCTCAATTACAGTGTGAATATTTGAACTAGCTTAGACATAGTCTTTGTGAATATACTTTGAAGAAAAAAAATGACCTCTTTTTTAGCCAAAAATGTAGCCCAGAGAAGAAACAATATTTTAGAGCTAAATTAAGAAATTGAAAAGCAAAGGCAATCTTCTAACAAAATTAGTTTGGCTAGCATCATAGACTCAAACAACTTCATCAAGCAAGATAAGGAATATTTAAGGATAACTATGCATAAGTATAAAGATACTAGGGTATTTACATATATACAGGTGTACATATATAATTTTTTCCCCAAACTTTGACAACAAACTCTGAATTATAAAAACCCCAGATAGTGTTATTAACAGAATAAACCAGTTGCATATATAATCCTGTGGTTTAGCCTCCCCTATTCATTGTGTGGCAAAATCCTTGCTTCCAGCAGTTCAAAGTACAGCTTGCAAAGATGCACGAACTCAACTGTGTCTAAACAGATATTATGAGGAGATGAGTCCAGAGCAGAGAGCTGTTGCTAGCAAAAGAAAGTTAACTCAAAGAATCACTGTACCAAAAACATAACTGAACAGTTTATATTTCAAAGAATGGTCTCAACATGCAACTGATTACTTCATTATATAATTAACAGAAATGCAGTACTGTGTGTCCACCAAATTCTGTAGTTCATTGGAGTCGCTGCAAATTAATAGCTGCTTAGTTCATTATAGCTGTCAGCAAATCAAGTTCTTGTTAAAAAGCTGCTTTTAAAGTTCCTTCCATGTTTTAAAAAGAACATTCAAGTTGCCGTATAAAACTCTTACTTACTTTCACCTTCTTGCGTTCTCTTCAGAAGCTGTGCATTTCTTGCTTTTACTTCTTTATACTTTGCCTGTATTAAAGAGTCTGAATTATAAAATATATACCCTACTAAAGAAGGAAACATTCTATAAAAGAAGCATGACTTAAGAGTCAGACATCGGAGTTTAAAGGATGAATTCTGAAGAGAATCTAATCATAGAATCATATAGTCATTTAGGTTGGGAAAGGCCTTTAAGATCATCTATGTTGTAATTAAACCCCAACAAAGTAAGGAATACATGACAGGAGAAGTGGATTAGTAACTGAGTGTCGAGAAAAAAAGGCAAGCACTAGGCTTAGAAATAAGAAAGTTACGGGAGTGCATTGATAGAGCATTCAGGCCTGCCTGAAGTATACAGGCCTGTTACATCAGGGACTTTGTGGTTTCTTTCCTGAAAAACTACAACAATTATAACACACTTTCTAGATACCGAGGTAATGTAAATAGTTTGCCATACTGTCAAGTAGGACAAGACCCCCATTGCTCTAGAGATTATTTTTTTTAGCAGTGGTTGTTACATTACAGTTTCTTTCCTTTTCAACTTTCTACAGTTTACTACTCAAGAACCTTTTTTTGCTGGTTTTTCCAATCTATCTGATATCACCACACTTTCTTCATAAGTCAGTCTTTTCTTTAATTGGCCTCCAGTGTCAGTTCTATACATATATCTTAGCTGTAAATTTGTTTTCCCCATCACAAGTCTCTTCATACAGTTTGCTCTTGTAAGCTTTTGGAAAAAGTTTAATTTCAGACATTTTTGTAATAAAGAAGCTCCTATCTTCTCCTTTGAGTATCACACCAGTCCTTGAGGATAATTAACTTACGTTTAAGCCAGACCTTTCATGGCCACCTAAAACTGTATTAAGGTCTCTGGAAAAGTTCATCAAATTAAACAGCTGTATCATTGTCCATCACCTCACCAGCATCTGTAGGCATTATATTCTGTCAAACGTGATCACGTGCCGATAGTGATAAATATGAATGGTTTTATACTTTCAAATTTCACCCAGGGATTACAAATTTAGTAATTTACAGCTGCTAACAAAGTTCATATCTTTATTAGTACCAGTACAAGTACTTCTTTGAAGCATCAGAAAAATCCCAATCTGTCAGCCTGCTTGGTCTACCTTAAGCAATGAATAAAAACAGTAATAAAATAATTTAAAATAATTCTATCCTGCTTTACTGTATTTTGTTACAATGCCAGTTCCTCATGGAAATTGTGCCCTTTTTTGCTCTAGATACTACCCAGACAATGCTACCATGGACTGAAAACAGGCAGACAAATACTTTCCCTAGCTACTCCAGTACATGGCAATACCGTGTAATTATTAATGAGCAGATATTTTTTTCCTGGTGTGTTTAGCCTCTGATTTCCAATTTCACTTTTATGTAATAGGAAAGGATATTAAACAAATACAGGACTTCATTCTTGTCACAATGCAGCTTTAAAGGAACTTCTCTTAAACCTGAT
Source organism: Antrostomus carolinensis (assembly GCF_000700745.2). Taxonomy (NCBI): domain Eukaryota; kingdom Metazoa; phylum Chordata; class Aves; order Caprimulgiformes; family Caprimulgidae; genus Antrostomus; species Antrostomus carolinensis. The sequence goes on from NW_010308606.1 coordinate 14,532, forward strand.
AAAGTATTCATTGATTCTTAAACCACTTCAAACATTGGACTGAATCAACAAAAAATCCCAACATGTAGTTCTTAAATGCAAGAAAAGCTGAGAATTTAAAGAATAAATAGGTTGGAAAAGACCCAAGAAAGTCCAACTTCCTGCTCAAAACAGAGCTAACTTCCAAGGCAGATCAGATTGCTCAAGATCTTGCCTAGTCTTTCCACATCTTTTTTTTTTTTTAATCATGAAAATAACAGTACTAGAAAACAAGTAGTGACTGATATGCCAGATACAAAATTTATTTCTGGATGCTTTATTTTGATTCTTTGGATTATTTTTAGATGCTTCAGTAATTTACCAAGACTAACTGCTTCATATGGTACTGAAGGAGTAATCTGCTCTGTAAATACATAATCTGTGCCAGTCTAAAGCATCTCAGAGATTGGTCACACTTTAATGAATACTTTGTTTTGAATGTATCATAATGTTAAATTTTGTCTGCTATTTGTAGGTATAATCAGCTACATACCTCCCACTGAGTTACTGTATTTTGCAGTTGCCCAATTTCTGCATCTTTCTTTTGAAGCTCAAGCTTTAGTTGTTCTGTTTTTCCATCTTTCAAAACACTCTCCTGTAAGCAAGAAAATATCAATTCTTAATAATTTAGTCACGTGAATTTGATTCTTGGGAAAGGCAACTTATTTGTTTGTTAGAGAAGAGAATTTCTGATCAAAACTAAAGCGGTATATGCGCATGGATACCAAAAGGATAAGAAACACAGTAATAAATATTGTCATTTTCTGTGGAGCAAAAATTATTTCAATCACAAGTATTTAGTGTTAAAAAAAGTCATTTCAAAACCTCTTAATATAGATAAATACATTACAGTGTTGTGGGTTTTTTAATTCTTTAAGATTATCATGCTTCTGCTCTGTCTGCTTCCTTCTACTCAGGTGCTCCGTTCTGATCACTGATTAAGCTTCATTAGGCAAACTTCTGCACTTCAGAATGACTGCTGTTTTGCATGCCTGGTTGTGTTCATGAGATGTGCAGTTATCTGAAAATCTTAAAATGGCAGCTCACTTTAGCTCAAAGTTACTTAAAATCAGGCAGTTGTGGAGATGCTTCAGCACTGCCTTCCCCTCTCAACAGTCTCTTGCCATACTGCCTTTTGCTTCACTACTGTCTTTCTTGCTGCCTGCACTAGCACTACAGCCCCTGCTTCCCTCTTCAGGTTACTGTGCTGACAAGGACACTGGTGTGGACCATTCTCATTTTTAATTTCAGTGGAGTGTAGCCATAGATGTAGTACCTGCTGGGGTGAAGAAAATGAGTCAGCCCTTAGTTGCCTCTCTGCCATCACAGGAATAAGTATCATTTCCATGCAAATGAATTGCTGTAGATATATGTAATGCATATGCATACACACAAGTATTTTGATGATGTTAAAAGTTTTGATGGTGTTAAGGCAGGCATGAAGAAAAATCAGGGTATACTTATTGAAAATTAACATGGGGGCTGTCCACACAGGCAACTAGAACTGTCTACCTACAAATCTCTAAAAACAAGCTGTTTTCTAGTAATCAATTTTTAGAAAGGTCATTCCCTTAATCGGAAATTAATTATTCAAGTGGTGCTGTCAAAAAAGTAAAACCTATCCATTTATTCTCATTAAAAATTTTCAATTTGTCTAGTAGGGAATATACTACATTTATAAAAATAATTCCTAATAAAGCAAAGAACTAAATATGCTGTCTCTGTGGCTAAGGAGCATTTGTTTCATAAAATAAACAGAACAATGACTTGTCAGGGACAACAAAAGTTCTTTGTCAGATAACAATCTTACCCACTACTGAAAATATAATCCATTTACGTCATTGGCCTCACTCTGCTCCTGTTCTTTATTTTTTCTTCTTTTCTTTCTTTTTTTCTCATTTGTAGATGATCTTTCCCCTGAAGCCTGAGATGTACTGGCACCTTGGCCACTGCTTCCTTTTCAATGCTCCAAATCGGTATGTCTTTGAACTTGTAGTAAAACGAAGTGAGATGCAGTGGTAAGAACTGAACTGATTACAGTAGATGCTATTTGCCACATCTGAAATTCTACTGAGCTGTCTTCTTTTTAATTTTCATGTTTCCTGGGAAAGTAGCACAAGAATAAGAATGAAAACTGTGTTTGACCAAACAATCAATAATTCGTATCTGTTAGCTGCAGGAATTATAATATATAGAGAAAACCAAACCAAAGCAAAAAAGCCAAACTCAGTATTATTTCTCTAGATTTTTAAGAAGTTGTATTATCTTAAGTATTTGAACAAGAACTACCAAAAGAAAGTATAATCTATGAAACAACAGTTGTTTTAGGCTAACATATTTGTTCCTGATAGATTACATTTGATAGAAAAAACAAGCAGAATGCTCTAAAAGAAGTTGGTCTTGATGATCTGGAGGGGAGAAGGGAAAAAAAAAGGGGGGTTGAAAGTGTAGTGCTCCAAACTGTTTCAGATGCCATCCCTGGAGCCTGACAAACATATGATTCAAGACAGAAAGTGAGCAGATATTACGCACATGCAGGCTCCGGTTTTGGGTGAGCAGCCTTATTTCTGATTTTACAAGTAGCATCATTTTGTTCCCAAGCCCCTGGAGGGTCAACAAACAGTTTTCTCCACAGGAAGGTGAGCCCCTCATTGTGGCTGGTACTGTTCTCAAACACTGGGCTCACCTATTCCTACAGTACAACACAGAGGATGTGCTGGGGGGAGGCAGAACTGGGAAACATACTTAATGCCTTCCATTGCCCCCTGTACCTATAACCAATGTGTATATCCCCACGACACCACTCCAAAGTAAAAATCATTCATCTAGTGTAAAAGTTAAAATCCTGGCATAAGAATATTTGGCTAAATGCAAAGTTTAGTGAATTAGAAGATTGAAAGTGATGTTATTTCATCAGTGATAATAAATCTCATAGAAAACAGACCTCTAGCTGACGTACGTTGATGTGCTGTGATGGAGAGGTCTAGAGAAATAGCACGGGTGTTTTTGAAAGCACTGTTTGAAAATAATCCTTATAGTTTGGCAACTGCAAACATAAGAAGTTGAATGTCTGCTTAGATGGTCTACAAATATATTGCTGCTTAATTATTATTATTACAGAAGAACATAAGAATCTACAGAAATATCAAGAGACTGTTTTTATCGCTAAATTCCAGTCTTCCTCAAGGACAAACCTGTATAGGTGCTCTGAAGATGCTCAGACATATCAACAGGGAACAATGCTATGTTATCAATGCTATGATACATTGACCACTAACCAAAATTATTATTAAAAAGGAGTATTACATTTTATTTCTCAGAGGTGAAAGAGAATGAACAAGTAAGCTAGCATTGTTCTGATTTTAATTTACTGAAGAGAAAGGTTCCAGTGAACAGTTTTCTTCCCATACAAAAGCTACCATACTCTCTCTCTTTCAGAAATGGAAAATTAAGCTTGTCATATTGTCCTGGTTTTCAGCTGGAACAGAGCT
>NW_010308607.1:0-39912 GCF_000700745.2 Antrostomus carolinensis
TAAAATAATAGAATATATTTTATTATATTTATTTATATTATATTTCATCTGTGATTTGACCAAGACATATCCTAGATGGGCAAACAGCAGACACCAGTCTTGCATGGATTTCCTCTCCAGAGGCCACGACTTCCCAGCAATCATCTTGGCTATAGCACTTGAATCCAGCTACAGCACCATGGATCCTCAACAACTACCACAAATATTTTAATTAGATTGCCTTACACTTTAAAGCACAGAAAGAGTAGAGTGTGAATAAAAAGTATGTTTGCTATGTGTTATACAGTAATTTTGTTCAGAAAAACATCATAAATCAAGTAGGAGTGACTAAAATTAGAGTGTCAGAAAAGACAACAGTTTGTTCCCTGAAAAATTTAAACTGTAAATACTGCTGAGTTATTTGAAATGGCTACTATTTGTGAAAATATATTTTCCACGCTGTGTTGCCTTTCTTGATCACATTATGAGCATTAATGTAGCAGCTTATTTTTTTTCAAAGAAGTCTGAATTACAGTGAGCAGGGAAGGGAAGTGAGCCAGAGATAATTCTTAGACAAGGTGACCAAAATTACAAGCATGCCTACAGACTCTGAGTCTTTATTTCTGGATTGATTTTAACTTCATCAAGAGGCTACAATGCCTAATCTAAATAATAATAACTTTAAAAAAAGGTTTATAAGATCAGTTTTATTGGAAAATCTATTGGTCTGTCAAGCTAATTAATTGACACCACCATTGCAGTACATTAAATTCTGCATTAACAAGGCACTTTGCATCATCATTTGTAGATATGTGACTACTTGAGAGACTGAACATTTGCTAAACAACAAGCTACAAGGCAACAAGAATTCTAAAATTCCTAGTTCCCAGGCTCCATCTCTCTCAGCATATACACATCATACTTTCCCCCATGCACATCATGCATCCTGCACATGGAAGAAAACAATAAGTTGTCTAACAAGCAGCTGGAGTAAACCACCTTTCCAAACCAAGGTGCTTTAGGATTTCCTGTAAAGGAAAAGGATCTTACTGAACTGACCCATGTCTGTACCAGTGTAATCCTCTTTGCTTTTAACTGTGCATGTGCTTTGGTTTACAGTAAGACATGGCCACTGTGAATACGACACTGTTTAAAGTAGTAATGAAAGCCTTGTCATCCTCTGTGCAACAAGTAAGACAAAATCACTCAGGGGGATTCACTGAAAGCTTGTTGGGTCTTCCTTCTGCACTCATAAGTGTGAGGAACAAGACCAAGGGAAGAAAAAGTGTCTGCTACCAGAAGGAGGGCTATAGGGAGATTATCTTCCTGTTACTAGGGCTGGCTTTAATGCTGCTTTGTGCCAATGAAGATTTCTGAAGTTCCCTTAAGAGGTTGTATGACCCAGAGCTGAGAGCCTAGGGTTTCACAGATCTCAAGACACCAGCTTCTATAATATTCAAATATCTCCAGTTTATCACACTTACAGTGTAAACTAGCAAAAAGAACCAATTTAATGCCAGAATGTGGATGAGAGGGACTCTTTAAAATTTTATTTGGCGGTTTGCTTTTTTCTTTTTCACCATTTCCATTATGTTTTGTAACCTTGATAAGCTCAAGTACAGGCAGAGGTGGTGAACACATAGCTTGAGTATAAAATAAATGAGCTTTTCTAATTTTTGCTGATAAAATAAAAACTTTCACCTAAATTAGTTTGAAATATGCATCTATTCTTCTGCATTTACGTGGCTTTATTTATTTTAAGTACCTCTTTGTACTTCAGTGAACAATTACAAATCATTTTCCCAATTTCTTCAGACACTCAGGCATGCCAAGAGCTAATTAACTAGTGTGACAATTGCAAGAAGCAGCAACATAATTCAGTTTTTGAATGACTGGAAGGTATTTAATTTGAATAAAAGAGAAATTAAATAGCAGTAGTAATAAATGGTATTGACAGGTGGATACACATATCAGAAAGCTTGCTAGCAATGTATTTGCAGGTACTTTCAAAACTCCACTCTGGAGCTGTGAAATTAGGATTAACTGTCTGGAGCTGTTTTATAGACTATTTCACACATTAAATACCTTACAATCTATTGAGGTAATCAGCCATGTGTAAAAAACAGGTTTTGAATTGATTCCCTGATTAAGTAAAATATAAGAGTCTTTGTATGCAAAATGTGGAATGCTGAATGCAAGATTCATCTGGCACAGTGGAATACTGGCAGAAAAGTCCTTTCCAGTGTTGTGAATCCCAGTGTTTGAGATATAGCGCTCATGGCAATGAACTTAGCAGAATTTGAGCAACTTCTGGCACAGCTCAGAAATGAATCTTGCTATTGCTGCTGGAAGTAAATATGATAAAAGTAATAAATTAATGATGTAGACTTCTATTTAATAACCATCATTGTTATCCTATATCCACATTTTTTCTTGTTCAGTTTAAGTAAGCTTTCACTGTGTCTTTAAAATACCAAAAATAAGAGATGCAATTGGCTAATGGGAAAATATCCTCCCTTTCTTTTCCTATAATGATAAAAATTAAGAATGAATAAATTTCCCAAGAAGTCTGCAAAGGATAATACAGTTATGAGTTAAAAAACACATTGCCCAGAAATACTGGCCCTATGGGAACTGGATTTTGCTTGACATTCTACCTCAGCTGCCACTCTCAAGTTATGCACTCAAATTATCCTTATCCAGAGTAGTCCACCATTCTTGCCTTCAGTCTGCATGCTCCCAGTATTGCCCTTCCCTTGAGTTGCATACCTTGTAGCAGCAAAAACAGTTGGATCAAATATGTGATGAACTTGGAAGAAATAATAGTTCTCCATCACTGATCCAGAGAAGGGACATATAAGCACCGGTACACTTGATTAAAGATGACTTACATAGTTAAATCTTAAATTAAAATTTTAAGTACAATCGCATTCCCATGGAGAAAAGGTGAATCATCTATGGGTACATCTATATTAATGTTCTTTATTTCCTAGCAGTAGTGAAATTAAGTGAATCCCCTGATCATTCCCACCTATTATGTATTTGTTTAGGATTCTGGTGTGGGTGTGCTATATTCTTTTACGGTGAAAATGACTGGCAGATGCACTGTAGAGAATCACAAGAATGCAAACCAAGAAGTGGTCTCCACTGTGACAAAGTCTTCTACTGAACTGTGACACGAATGTATTGGTAAAAGCTCTCAAACTGCCAGTCTGCAACTTCCTGATGTGCTTCTTGTGCTTTCCTATGTATGGCACGTGCAGATTGTCTCACAAAGACCAAAAGGACTATAGTTTCCCAGGAACTAGGGGCTGCAGAATACATCTGAACAATCCCCTCAACCAAAATTTAGGACGTGTACAGGTTGGGAGGCAGATCTATCTATTTGGCATAGAAGGTGGCTGGCAGCTGAGGAAGAGCTTGGGACTAGTAACACTCTTCTCATACCCCTCCTTTATAATCTGTCAAACATAAAAGCCATCTGGCCTCAGTCTGGTGTGCAGAAGAGATTTACTTCTACTCCAGAAACTTTCAGGTCCCCAGGAAGGGAGAGAAACAGAAAAGGAAGCTCTGTCCTGTTTGCTAACATGTCATTGTCAAGTCCCTGGCATGTTGCACCATAACCCAAGGCAAGATGAAGATGTAGGCAAGACTGCGAATCTGGGAGAGTTTCAAGCAGCTGACTACCAAAGAAGCCATAGTGTTATTTATAGTATTTGCAACACATTGGCCCATTCTCCAACCTGGATGGAGAGCGTCTTGGTGTGGAACAAGTTCATATTAAATACTGGTAGAATGCCCTCACTGAGCTTAAAAGCCTCATCCACCACCTTTGGGGACATTTGGAGCAGTAACATGCTCTCATAAAACAAAGCATGACACAATCATGCAAATCCTTTCCTACTTTTCTTCACTCTCACTACCTATGGCCTTAACTTCCCTGCCTTTTTCAGCTGCCAAGGCTAGCAGATAACAGGAAAAAGACTCCCATGGCACATTGCTGGCCATGGCATAAAGCTAATTTAGCAGTTTTGAGGTACGTCATCCTGCTCAGAGCTTACCTTCACCATTCCCTCTCAAAAATTAGAGAAGGAATGAGTAAATCTCAGTACTACACAGAAAATTGTGCCTAGAGAATTGGGGTCATGTAGGCTGGATGGCTGTATGCAGTAGACTTGCATTGTAACCTTGCAGACAGGTTGGACTCACATGCTTGTTTTTCTTTCTTCCACAGAGGTGAGCCACAAAAGCCTTGCTCTCTTCCAGTTTCCACCTCCAGCCTCTAGTCCCCCAGCCTTACATTGCCTCAGAAAGCAGGCAGTGCATGACAAGGATGCCATCCTAGAAAACATGCTCTAGTATCAGTCTGAGGCAGGATTAAGAAAAGAACAAGGAGAGGAGGTCGACTCAGGAGATGTTCATAGACAGAATTACCCAGAGTCCTTAACATTTCTAGACGAAGAGGCTTCAGATTGCAGAGCAAGGGAGCAGAACTCTCTGGAGATATGGCAGGAGCACCTCGTGCTCTTGAGTGGCAACTAATAGCCAGGCAGATGTAGGAAGAACCAATTGAGGAAGGAAAAGAGGATCATCCAGATCTGGGGATCACCAACTCTACCAACACTTGCTGTGCAACCCCAGAACCTCTCTAGACGTCAAGTAGTCTCGGGAAGATATTAGTAATAGGCTCCACACAACTGGTGACTGTTGGGCCTCTCCTCCTCACATCTGCGGTCAAAACAGTGTAAGTGACAAATGAAAACAGTTACAGTGCAAAAAGTCCTAAGAAAATCTTTGTCCATATTACTTCCTCACTCAGCATTTGGTAGAGTGCCCCACTGAGAAGCTCACAGACCAGAAAGCAAAGATCAGTTTTCATCTGAAGAGCCTCGGGCAACAGGTATTGGGGATGTTAGCTCTAGGGGATCAGTTTAACTCTAGCCTAAAGTAGAAACTGATGTCTTTTATGGTTCAGGGCAACGGGACTTAAATATTTTTATACCTGTAAAAATTTAGATCAGACAAGTATATGGGACCACTGCAATTTCTTCTGTCTAGCATTTGAATGAATGCAATGACTGTCTAGCAATGAAACAGTCTAGAATTTTTTTTTCCTAGCTGCTCACTTAAAAATGGTTATAGGTTAGGAAGCGCAAATTCATCTGTATGTTAAATTAGATGAGAAGGATTCTTATGTACTAGCTCTTGCCAGAAACAGATGGGCTTGATAACAGTATGCTCTAGTTGGGCAAATACTTTGCACTCCAGTTCCTATGTAAAGTATCAAACATTATTTAAATTCTATGTTGAGCATTTAAACACATGTTATAGCAGCGCTAAACCAGCAATCTTTACTTTTCATTGTGATACAAAATCCATATAAATTATTAAAGTCAGATGAATTTTAACTCAACAGTCCTTGATCAGGACTCCTTGCAACACAATCAATATACAAAGTAGTTCCTTATCTTTTTGGGAGATACTCATTTACCATAAATCTCCTGCTCAACAGTCTGGCTGGTACATGTCTCTAGGAAATAAGAACATCAGCTTTGTACCAGTTAGATGTAATTTCTCAAGTGAAGAAGTGATTCAGCAAGAATAAATTTGGAAATATTCTGCAGATTGGCCTAGGAATCCTGTGATTGACAGGAATAGATTTATGTATCTATCTGGGGTCTTTGAAATAATATTTTTCTGGTTTGTTTGGACTATTACAAAACAGTACATAAAACATTAATAAAATCATCACATGCTGTTACATAGTAATTGGTTTTGTCAGAAAGAAGAGGCCTTAAATGACAACTGAATAATGGCATATAAAAGTCAATTAGGTCATTATCCTTCCTTGTGTTTCTTAGATGCCTGTTCATTTTTTCTGTAGAAATATGATAAATACTATAAGCCATTCTAAGATATCTTTTTTGCTTGCCATTTATCTCCTGATTCTTCCTATTAGAGTCTATCATTACTTCCTTCTTGATTTTTCAAGAACATGTCTACAAAAGTGTAAAAGACAGACTTGTATATCCTGAGGAAATGCTCTCAGAATTAAAATATATTGATATATTCATCCCTGGTGGCAGTCTACTAATGCATACTGAGTTTTGTCATGAGTGAACTTACCCAGTTTTTGAGGGAACAGATTGAAAGAAGAAAAACCTTTTAGGCCCAGAAGAAGTCTCTCCTACATAGTATTTTCATAGAGTCTGGAGTAGGATAAGATTACTGATCTATGAGGGAATGAAAATGTATAGCTGGGGGATTGAAAAGCATTATCCTGTAAAAATCTTCTTTCACTAAGACAGCTATATTTTTTGCTTCAGGGGCAACCAACCTTCCAAGAAAAGATTCACTGAAACACTTTGAAAATAGAATTAGCAAGAAAAAACACCCCAACATTTAAATTTACTGTATTCAAATTCATGATGAAAATACATCTGTAGAGATAAGGAAGGTATCACAAGCTTTTCCAAATTTTCATATTCTGTGACCTTGCTTAATCTCACAAAGCACTGTGCAGTGGCATGGAAAACTACCTATAATTTCTCTAACAATATGATATGCACTTCTTAGAATAGACAGTTGTTGATCCATTGTAGTAATTGTTTGGTTTCCAATTACAGCTTGAAAAACATCAAGTCCTTGTGAGAGTATGTAAATTTTATCAGCCAAATACACCCCTTATATTACTTCACTATAGTCAAGCTATTCTAATGGAATTACATCAGAGATTAATTTTCTCGAATGTATTATTTATCCAGAGTATTGTTTATCAAAAGAAAATCCAAATATCAATTAGCTGTTTTAAAGAGAAACAACAAAGAATATAGCAAAGGGTATTCATTTTTTTTTTTTACCTTTGGAAGCTAGCCAAATTTCAGAGCTCTGTGAAATTTGAGGAGACCTGCTGGTGCTCAGGTGTGTTTAATGTGATCCTGCTCACCCATGTGATCCGCATTGTTTTCTTAAGTGCTCAGCTCAAGAGCTATCCTTCTAAGTTTTCTCTCTGTATCCACAAACTTCCCCCTTATGCTTTGAGACACAAATCACCTCCATGCTACATGCTCAATCTGGTTTTTATCCAATAACCAACACAGCACCACATCAGAAGAGCTGCCACAATATTTAACAACAAAAAGTAATGATGCTTGAGCTACCTCTGTAACTGCTGGAGGGACAACACAGCAGGGTACAAGCAATTTAGGAGGTTTCTGGAGTGCATTGATGATAACTTCCTGACACATGATAAAGAAGCAGAAGTGGGGAGATCCTCTGTTGGACCTTACATTTCCAAACAAGGTAGAACAGGTGAGGGATGTGAAGTCTTTGCTGCAGTGACCATGAGATGGTGAAGTTCAGGATTGTGAGGGGCGAGAACAAAGCAAATAGGATCACAACGCTCAGCTTCAGGAGAACAGACTTTGGCCTGTTCAGGGATGGGTTTGGAAGAATTCAGTGGAATATAATCCTGGAAGGAAGAGGCATTTTGGCTTAAAAATCAGATGTTGATTTTTAAGGATTGCCAGACCAAGATTGGTCCATCCCCATGTGCAAGAAGTCAAGCAAAGACAGTAGGGAGCCTGCATAGATTAACAAGTAGGTCCTGACTATAATCAGACATAAAAAGGAAGCATACAAGAAGTGGGAGAGGGGTCAAGTGACCCAAAAGGCATATAGAGACACTGTCAGAGCATGTAGTTATGGGCTTAGGGAAGCCAAAGCCCATCTGCAGTTGAATGTGGTAAGGGACATGAAGGGTAAGGAGGGCTTTTATAGGTCCATTAGCAGCAGAAGGAAGACTAGGGGAAATATGAGCCTGCTGCTGAATGGGGCAGTGGACCTGGTGACAAAGCACACAGAAAAGGCCAAAGGAAAAGTCTCAACATCACCTCAACTTTTAGTTGTGAAAGAATAACCCTATGCACTGGTACTGCCTGGAGTTGGAAAGCACTTCAATGAAAAAGGCCTGGAATTCCTTGTGGACACCAAGTTGAACATGAAACAGCAATGTGCCCTTGCAGCAGAGAAGGCTGACAGTCTCCTGGGCTGCATTAGGCAGGACATTGCTAGTAAATAAAGAGGGGAGTAAAGGAAATGGAGCCAAATTCTTCTCAGTGGTGCCCAGTAAGAGGACAATATGCAATGGCCACAAGTTAAAAAATAAGAAATTCTATTCGAACTCAGAACATTTTTTTTACTGTGACAGTGGTCAAGCACTGGAACAGGTTGCTCAGAGAAGTTCTGGAGTCCCCATCTTTGAAGACATTAAAAAACTGACTGGACACCATCCCAGGTGATCTGCTCTAGTTGATCCTGCTTTGAGCACAGGGTGGAGGGGGGTAGACTAGATGATCTGCAGAGGTCCCTTACAACCTCAATTATTGTACGATTCTATGATTTATAGGCAATTTTTCTTCTGAATTACTTGTTCATATTCATAACCAACAAGCCATTCCACTTCCTGCCTATCCTTTAGCTTCTTCTCTCATCTACATCATGCTTAAAGTTCTTGTTCCTGCCTTTAAGAAACATCTCTCTTCATTACATCAGCCTTCCTTATGACTCTTTGCTGCTTACCCTTCTCTTCATCAAGTCCCCATAATATTCAACCTAAATTTTTGTGCCTTCTCCTTGCTTACTGATCAATACATTTCAGCATCAGAGAACATCTTGAATCTTTAATATATGTCTGATTTATATTAAATTACTGGGAAAAACTGGAAGCAAAGTTTTCATCTGCATTTTTCTCTCTGCTATTATATCCTACTCTACCACACTTGCTCCCAATGATTAATAAGTTCTTTCACAAATAACCTCACAAAAATGGAGTAGGTATCCGCAGCAGCAGATTATTGAACAACAATAAATTATAATATCCAGAAAGAATCACGGAGGCTTCTATTTATTTTTTTAGAATTTTAAAAAAATAATAATTTATTTTTAAAAGTATAAATAGTCAACAAAATAGTTTGATCACCTTATGCTATCAACGACAAGATGCAGTAATAGATATGCAGGACTTTGGCTATATTGCCTCTTCTTTTTCAGTCATCCTAGTGTGCTTTCAAGCAGTCACGTAGTTCTTTTGTTTTTTTCAGTAAAGAGCAACACAGACAGACTTGTTATCACAGGTGGACTGTTAACTTATTTCATGTTCTGACCACTCATCATACAGCTACTAGGAAAAGTTTTGTTTACATTTCCAAGTTGTAGATTCAGCCTACAACCTTCAGAGACAACCTCATCCCACTTTAAATCTTGTTAAAACTTAACTTTTGTGCTTTTGTAGCACCCTCTTCTCTCATCCTTCACAGTAAGTATACTTGCTTACTATGGGAGCAGTAAAAATTACTATTTACAGACTGAATAACTCTTCAACATGATTGGGTTAACAGACTTCATGAGCATTCAGTGAAATAAATAAAAAAAATATATTAACAAGGAAAGAAGAAAAAAAACCACCCCAAAACCTGAAAATAATATATTTATAGGATCTTATTTCGCAATTAAGTAATGTGAAGAAGGGAAGTTTTGTCCTGTTATATTTCTTTTCAGCAGGCACTTATGAAGGTAGGAAATTACGAAGATACGTGTTCATAAATGTACACACAAAGATATCCTCTAATACACATTTTTAACATATTTTAAAGTCTTTCTCAAGAAGCTATTTTAAGTACTAAAAGCTTAACACATCACTATTAGTATGTTCAGATTCCCTTTAAACAAGTTGAAATAAGTCACAGTAACAAGATACAAGATGCGATAAATGCATCAACACTTGCCTTCCTTCTATCACTAGAGATGCTGACACTCATCTTGTCAACCTAATATTGGTGATTGATGTAACTCTCCAAGAAATCCATTGTTCACTAAGGATCAGAAAGAGGAAAAGTGGATTGCAGAGTAAGTTTGAATCTGCATCAAACTTTTGAAGAACATTTAGAAAACAAAAATACAGAAAAGGAAAACCAAATCAGTAATATATCCGTCAGCAGTTTTCTCAGAGGAAGGTTCTGTGTGAAATGCACTTTTGTCCACTTCTGCAGGATGATTATGGCTGATGAAAAATCATGCGATGAGATTCTATCAGAAACTATTGGACAGAGACATCCATGTATACATCAGTATATCTACATCTCTGCACATTACAAACACTATATCCACCAACTCCTTGACATTAGTACTGTTTTTCTGTTTTTCCTTTTTCCTGCCTGAAATTTAAATTCAGTGAATGACATATAAGAATGGCACCAATGAACAGAAAAGGGGAAAATGTGAATTTATACTGGCAATATTTAATGGACAGAAAAGTAAAGATTAATTGTAATGGACAAATTCGAGTGCACAGATAGACACACGTACTATTATCTAAACTTTCTTACATTGGACTGGCCATAAATGGATTTAAATAGATGCTGTTTATTTCTGATGCTCTCATAGAGATATAACCCAAACAAAGGGGACAGAAAATCACTACACGATCAAGAGGGAAAATACTGCAGTTAGGTGGTTTCTGGACATTTGCCTAATGCACCTAAATAACAAGATACTAGTGCATACTACATAGATGATTAAAGGGAAAATTTTCATGCTAATACTGTGACAAAGCAATTTGAAATATAAGGTAATCAGCTAGGTTTTAAATATTTCTTTGCCTTAAGTAAATAAACTCCTTGGTGAAAAGCAGAACTGGTGATAGTCTTCCTGTAACTGTTGTATTAATTACAGCTAGAATGAGGAGCAAAGATTTATTAGTGAGAAAGAGAACATAGTTTTTATGAAAAAGAACACACCTATGTAAGTACTTAGCCAGATGAAAGGAGTCTCGCACTCAGTCTTTGGATTTGCAAGTCATATATACTATATTGTCCCGGGTTTGCTAGGATAGAGTTAATTTTCTTCTTAGTAGTTATAATAGCTGTGTTTTGGTTTCAGTGCAAGACTTGTTATGAGAGGAATGTTGATAAAAGTACTAAAGTTATTAGTTGCTGCTGGAGCTCAAGGCCATTGTGTTTGGCTGATTCACAGCTGCATTAGGACTGGGAGGGAGAAGTGTGGTGAATAGCAAAACCCAGAACTGGCATTTGGATGTACCAATGAAATATTCCATATTATATCACGTCATGTTTAGTATATTATCCAGGGTTGACTGGAAAGGGGGTTGATTCTCTTTGGCTTTCACTTGGGCTCTCACTCTTCCGGGATTGCAGTTTTGGTTTGGGATTGTCGCTCCTCCGGGATCATTATCTGGCAATGGGCTGGGCTTATTCAGCAGGTGGTGAGCAGTTGCACTGGGTTATCACTCATTTGTATATTTTATTACTGTTATAATTATCACTACTATTTTAATAGTAGGGGGTTTTTAAGTTTTCTTTTATTTCTATTATTAAACTGTTCTTATCTCAACCTACAAGCCTCCTTACCCTTGCCCCCAATCCTCTCCCCTATCCCCTGGGGGTGGGGGGGAAGTGGGTGAATGGCTGTGTTGGCTGCTCGGCCAAGGGCTAGCACAGTGAAACTATCACATACATACAGGTTTCATCTTTAGCCAGAAATGGATCTATGAAGTATGAATCTTAATAAGATTATTAAATAAATGTCTTAAGTTTAGTTACATTATCAGATTATACAAAATGTTGCAGGATTCAAACTATTTCAATGAATACAAAGGGGTTTTTGCTATTTTTCAGGAGGAATAGCTGTAAGTCATTATATGCTGTCAAATAAATCTTCCTAACAAACTATTGGTAGAAGACTGTGATTCTGTCCTAATGACTCACTCCACAATTATTTTGGGTTAAATTCCTTTTCTCACACTAACTAATATCTTATGCATTTCAATAGTGCAAGATATTTCCCTAAACGGGGCTACTTTTCAGTAACATACAACTCAATGTGACTAACATGGAAGAATCTGTTCCTAAATAATTATCACATAAGGGGCTGTTGATTATATGACGTTGAAATATGAAGGCACATAACTAGGTATATTGCACCTCATACTCAGATAAGTCTAAAGATAATGGCAGTTAAATTACACAATCAAAAAATGTCTCCTCTTCTTACTTGAAAACGAGGCCAAGAAATGTTGTAAAGTTAATAAACTGTCATGCTCATTCTTCTTCTATGACACATAAAAGAAACTCAAAAGAAATATTTCCTTGCAAGAAGAAATTAAATTAAACAGGACAGACAAATAAAAGCAAAAATGTTTCATCAGAAAAGTGTCTAAGCATCCTTTTCTTCTGTTTAAATATTCAGATGTTTCTATGCCAGAGATTAACATTCAGTTCATACCCTCAAAAAAAGAATGCAGAAGAAAACAGCAGGTTTTTCCTCCTTTTCTGCTTGAACTGCAGTATTCAGTAGAGTGAATGAATGATTTAAAAAGAAGTTCTCAAGTAGACACAATATGCTTTGATTTGTACCTTCTGCAATATCACTGAAGTCAATTAACTCAACTGAGTGTTTGGCTTTTACCCACAATGTATTAAAAATATGAGATTCGAGTGATGATATCATGAAAGAAGCGTATCTACTCAGAACAATGCTGGTTAAAATGCAGGATTGCTTTTTCACAAAACATTTATGTTTGTTCAGAATTTGTTTTCAATCCAGATTGAACCTTTTCTTTTTCCCAAAAAAATTTCCAGTAAACTAGAAATTCTGAGAAAAGGGGTTTTGTAAGAAACAAAAGGTCTGACTGTGTCTGTCTTCCTTTCAGTTCTCATGTTTGATCAATCCATATCTGCTCAAGTAGCAACAAAATCAGGAGACAGTACACTCTTTAACATTTGAAATGGTCAAGATGTTAGGAATAGCCATCCCTGTCCACCACCATATAGAACTAAATACTTTTTAAGAACAAATACAAGATTTTCACTGTTAATAAAACCTCAGCTGGCATCTGTCATTCTACCTCCACAATATGACTGGATCAATACAGATTTACACCAGCTGAGAGCCTGACCTAGCAGCTGAACCCTCTGTGAAGTGCACGGAAGAAACCTCACCCATGCAAACTATGCAAACTCCTATGTCGAGACAGTCATAAGATCCTCTTTGTGTGCTGCACCTCCATGTGTGCAATCTGGCAGCTAGAGCTGTGCTAAGAGCCTCCTTGGACGCATTTCTGGTGAGAAATGAGCTGGAACTTCAACTGTGGACCCACAGGAGATGTTGTCAAATCAAATATTTATCCTTTGACCTTTTGTATCAAAAAGGGTAATTGAAAAAACAACAGCAACAAAAACCTGAGTGCATACGTTCCTGCAGTAGCTTCAATATATTATTTCATTAGAAACGTAGAAAACTACCCAGGAAATCCAGTGCCAACTGGCACCACTGTTATTAAGAAAAACAGTCCCAATGGCTGCAAAGAGCCTTCTTTATTAACAATACTTTCTATTACAAAAAGCCTTCCTTGAAGCAGTGTTACTAGTAATGACACGGGACACAAATTTTGATTTATTTATTGAATCCCTGACTCTTCTGATTTATTAATAGGGGACCTCCCCAGGTTGGCAGGGCTTATTACAATCCTGTTTAATTCTTCTTCATTTTTCATTATTAGGTTCTTGTACACATTAAGTCACTACTTTTTTCTGCTTTCTGAACTCCAGGCAACTTAGCCCAAAGCACAGGAAGCACGGGAAGCGACTGTAGATAAGGAAAAAAAAGAGCAACAAAATTCTAAAGATGCTTTATTTGGACAGTGGGCAGGGGAAGCTTAAAAAACCATTTTGATTCAAATATTCTCCACTTCTTCCCTAGGGACAGCGATACTTTTTTATTCTGCAATTTATATACGTACCCTCCCACACGTTTCTTTTAGTCAAAGCTTTCAGGCTAAGCCGATGACAGGTGGCAGTCCTAGTGTGAGACAACCACATGCTGTGGACATTAATGAGTTTCCTTCAGGCCCAAACGGAAGTTTTATAACCTTAGGTTGACTTACTCTCCTCTTCACTTAAATAAAAATATTTCAGCTCATACAAACAACTCAGCAAGACACAGAAACAGCAAGAGCCAAATGAGTGGAGGGATTTAGAGCTTTTTCAAGGTTTACTTCCAGTTCAATCACTTTCAGTAACTCATTAGGCAACACAGTAAATCTCTTCCTCTGTCTTTTGGAATCCAGCATGCATTACCCAAAAGCAAGTACGAAAGGAAAACTGGGATTGTAAAGGTTATTCCAAAGTTTATTTTTACTTTTGTGATGGTCTTCCATGAAATATAACAAAACAATTCTGGCTATAGCTAACAAGCTGCAAATGCTGCCCTAAAAGACTCAGTGTAATGCCACACATATGGAATAGATCATTTTGATGTTTGCAGTGCCATATAGGCTTTAAATATTTTATGCCTTCCCCATTTGTTAATGTTTCCAGTCTAACACAGAAAGAATCAGAATACAGCAAGTTGACTAAAGCAGCAGGTCATGAAGACAGTCTTAGCAAAGTGCAAGTTTTAGTTGTGGATTAAATGAACAGAGCTTTGGCTTTCCTTCATTAAGCTGGACTTTTGGGAAGCTTCAATCTCATGAATTCAAGACTTAGATAGCAGAAAAGAAATATGATTTTGCTTATGACAATCTTCTTTATGCCATGCCTGAAAAAAGGAAAAGAAGCAAGTGTGTGTAATAAAGCGTTTGGCTCTAAGTGACCTGCAATAAGTACTGGATACATACTCTCTCTCCTGGTACTAATAATTCACATTTATGGATGACCTCTGGTCCCACAGTGAGCGTGATAAAGATTATGATGTAGAAATCTAGACATAAAAGATGCTGAACAAACAGAATAGGTATCAGAGAGGTAGTACTGTGATACTCAAAGAGTTTTAGCCTACTGCAGACATCAGAAAGCAACAGTGTCTCTACATCTACCCACTTGCTTATCTTCCTGCTTTAAGTACCCCACACTGTTTTTTACGGGGATAAAAAGATCCCCAGCAGTTTTCAGGTGATAACGAGTACAGCAACCTGGACTGAGATTTAAATGAAGGACCTTGAGGTGAAAGATTCTCTTTTTCATTACCAACCGTATGAGTCATAACTCATTTATCCTGCCCTTAAAATAAACCACATTTCCAAAAGTGTGCCCTGATGTCTCTTCTCCTTTCCTTCAGTTATGACAAACAGAAAAATTTGTACAACATGTATTTCTACTCTGACTGAGAGTTTATACAAATTATTCCTTTATGTCTTTGTAGTTTTACATTCAATATTTTAAATTCCTTAAATTTCATATACTTATATTGAAATCCATTAGGATTCCTGTCTGTCAGAGTAATGATACATAAGAGTTTTTGAACTTTATACATACTTCATTTCATTTACAATAGTTATGTTAAAAAGCCTATGTTCTTGTTCTTTTAAACCAGGTACAGAACAAATTCTAATCATTATCCCATAAGATCATGAAAAATTATTATTTTTCTATCAATATTTGAAGGCAGTCTTTCAGAGAGGGCTGCAATGTGTGCTTTAAAAAATGTGCACCAATCCAAAGGTGTTCTGTTAACCTCCTTAGTTCCCAGTGTACACCCAGGTTTCCCTCTTAACTTTACGAACATAGATGCCGTTCAGATAGTCTCTTCAATAAAGCCGTAGGAGAGACTCCCTACTGCCCAAATGAGTAAGAAAAGTGTTGTGCTATGTATGACTCCAAAGGATAAGGCTGCGGAGAGACGAGGAATCAAAATTGTACAGTAATGTTTGACAATCTGAATATCAATAGTAGAATATTGTTTTACCCTTGCTCCCAATGTTAAACCGAGCTAATTACACTAGAAAATGGTGAAATAGGCCACTGAGGCAATTTCCAACCATTATCTGGTGGTGTTGTGGTAAATACTTAGTAGGTAATTTAAAGCATTCAGGGTCATACACTGCAATCAGTCTGAGTGCTGAACTTCCATGTATTAAGTGTCAGAATGTTCCAGATGTTTTTAGTCTGGAAACCCTATTTCTTAATCGTATCAACAGAAGTTTGGCATACATGCCATGAACAGCATTTACACAAGCTTCAAGAGAAAGGGCTTTTCATAACAGGCATAGTACATGGACATAATATATAGGCATAATTGGCACCAGGAGTAGATGAGAACTTAAAACTGTTATACTTCTGAATCCTTATCAGCATGGAATGGAATATCTGAATTACACATAATGTGTGAAAGAAGAAAACACAGGAGTGCACATGCACCCACTAAATTACAGGACGAATATCAGAGCCTATCATATTTCATCCTCTGCCTCTCCTTCACTGATAGACCCTGCCAATGAAATAAGCCCCGACAAGTTTTCCTCCTGCTTTGTCAGTTCCTCTTGTTCTAACATGGACCAATTAGAACAAGTCCAGAGGAGGCCACAAGGATGATCTGAGGGCTGGAGCACCTCTCCTATGAGGACAGGCTGAAAGAGTTGGGGCTGTTCAGCCTGGAGAAGAGAAGGCTCCAGGGAGACTTTATAGCAGCCTTCCAGTACCTGAAGGGGGCCTACAAGAAAGCTGGGGAAGGACTTTTCATAAGGGCAGTTAATGATAGAACAAGGGAAAATGGCTTTAAGCTGAAAGAAGGTAGGTTTAGATGAGATATTAGAAAGAAGTTCTTCACTGTGAGGGTGGTCAGACACTAGAACAGGTTGCCCAAGGAAGCTGTGGATGCCCCCTCCCTGGAAGTGTTCAAGGCCAGGCTGGATGAGGCTTTGGGCAACCTGGTCTAGTGGAAGGTGTCCCTGCTGATGGCAGTGGGTTTGGAACTAGATGATCTTTAAGGTCCCTTCCAACCCAAACCATTCTATGATTCTATGATTGCACCTTACACATCATCCTGATTTACCAGTCTCTTCATACCCCGTCGCTCCTGAACAGTAATTTTTCCATAATACCTTGAAGAAGCAAACAAATAGTACATATTAAATTCTGAGACAAATCCTTTCTCAGTCTTGCCTCTCTGTGTCTTCATTTAGATCTTGAATAGCTCAGGTTAAGGATTTAATTTGCCAGCTTGTACAGAGCAAATACATACAATGACATTTAAGAAAGACTCACTTGTCATGATAATAAGCTCCTTAAGTTAGCATCCAGAAGCTATTGCTGAGGTCACAGTATATCGCACACCATCCATAAGAGGATTCACACATAAACTTATGAGAAGACAAGGCCAGTCTCAAAGAGTTTACACAGTAAAAAAGCAAAGGCAAGTGCTGGGCTGAACAGAGCAGAAACTGAGTCTCCATTGCGGCAAAGTAGGCGCAGGGCACATCGGACACAGCCAGGGCAGCCAGAAGGTTGGCCCCATGTAGTAAGATAGGGTCTGGCGACCGGAAGATATCGTGCTGTACGGAAAGGTAAGACACCCCCCTCTCTCTCCTAGTAGCCAATAGCATTTAGCCTGTGATGTAAGCAGGTGGAAGTGACGTAGTGAACCCACACCATATAGTACTGTGTCGCACATCATTAAACGCCATTTGCAGCATCCTCATATTGGTGTCAGTGCTCATTGGCCCAGAGACGGGGTGAGTGTTTGTCTCTGTGCCTCCTCAACCGGACGGGACGTTGCGGGATAACAACTGCAACAGCCCCATTCCTTCAATACAGCCAAGGTTACCACACAGGTCACCTTCCTTTCCTCTGCTTTTGGTCAGACACTTGCAAAAATCAATCTCATGAAGGTGAAGGGGAAAACGTCGGAAAGACCAGGGCCAGGGGGAGAGAGAGTGCCTCTTGCTAAAGTAAGCTTGGATGTACAAGGGGATAGAAACATGAAATTCAGAATTTTTTTCCTACCTTTTTTTTTTTTTTTTTAACACATATATTGTACCTTGAACAAGATTGATAGTTTTTGGTCATATGGATATATGACTGGCCATTACTCCAACTATCTCCTGGTTAAAAGAGATTTTTGTGTATAAGAAATTTCTTTTTTACTCTAGCTTTTTGCCTGTCCTCAGGGATTTTGTTATTATTGATTAGAAGCAAAATTAGATCATAACCTGACTAAATAAAATTTCCTTTCATATGACAGTTCTTTGGTCTCTGCTTCCCGAGTCACTTTATTACTCACTGTGTGAATTATATTAAAAATTTAATTTTCCTTTTCATGTAAAAAGAAAAATCAAGATCTCAGATTGCATCCAATTTACATCTCTCATTCATAATGATAGAACAAAAATAAACCTGTCTTTACAGAACAAATGAGCATTGCTTCACAGTTTTGATTATAAACATAATATCATCTCTTGCATAAAAAACTCTAAAACACACTCTCCCACTTCTCTAAATTCTTATCTAAGTCTACTTACCACTATTTGGAAATTCCTGCTATTTAAAGGAAGATATATGTTTGTTGCCAAGAAGAAGCCCATCCCTGAATAGCACAGGCTTAGACATCCTGACTGTACTGTCACCACTTTGCACATGGTTTGTAAAATAAAATACCAAATCCTTGCAGAAATAGATTTTATTTTGATACAGCTCTGTACTGTATCACTTTTTTCCTTGTCTATCCTGATGACTGGATACTGAAAAACCCTCCTATGATACAAACCTTGCAAGCAATGCATGGCAAAGACTGACAACATACACAGAAGATTTCAGGTCAAATATTCAATACTCTGCATTTGATTTCTCATAACAGTTTGCTAGGAACAAAGCATCTTGAAGCCAGCTATTAGCAGGACAGCAAAGTCATGTTTAGCTAGTCTGGAAAAGAAGGAGCAAACTAGGAGAACTTCAAAATGTTTTTAATTAAAATTCTGAAGTTAAAATTTAGGTGAAACTCCCCACATGATACTGTTGCACACAGCCTTTCAAGATCTCCCTCTTAGCACATGAGCAGTGTAAAATCCTGTGCCTCTTCTGAAATGGAGGTTTGGGGAAAGAGGTTGTAACAAATCAGTAGCAAATTTGGCCTCTGCCCTGATTAAAGTAAATTTTAGAGCAGAGTTGGGTTTTAGTCACAAGCATGTCTACTGAAAAGCATATCTGTAAAGTGTAAGCTTGTCTTCTTTGACCATTTTGTTCAGGTATGGGTACCTAAAACAAATACAGACTGTTCCACCTGAAAGCCCCAACAGCAACTAAGGTACAGGGGGATGAATATTATTATTTTTATGTGACAGCGAAACCTAAGAAACAACAAAATAAAGCTAGGGATTTAAGAAAAATCTAAAGCAAAGTATGAAGAAGGAAGCAGAGAAATAATAAAATTGTAAACAGAGAATCAGAAACCACTCCTAATAGTAAGCCGTTCTGACTCTACAATGTGAGTCATACTTGAAAGTAGTAAATTACTAGACCTTTTGTATGGAAAAAGAAAAGTCTATTCAATTCTAAAAATCCCATGGCCAGCAACCCTATGTCAAAACAGGAGCTCAGATATTTCTGTGCCTGCTTTTCAGTTTTAATAGATGCCATATCCCCATGAAACAGGAGAGAAAAAAGGTCAGCTGAGCTAAACCGCATGAGGGAAAGACTACCTGAGGAAAAAGGAGAGAAGTGATGAGGAGAGACGTGTGTTGTAAAGGCAATGCCGTGGGAACAGAGAAACCTACTTCTACTTCTCATGTTTTCTCCCTAGCCCATTGTATGTATATCAGCAAGTCACTGAATCGCTCTGCACATCTGAGATGGAGTGCTCCTCAGTCAAAACCATTTGTTAGCATTAAGTTATCCACAAACTCCACGGGAGATGTAACTCTCTCTCCTTTGCCTGGGGAGACTGGTATAAAAAAATCCAGCCTACTTTGCAGGTCCTTTTTAATTCCTGCAGGATTCATGCCAATAAGTATCCAATGCTTGCTTTCTGAAAGATTTTCAGGTAGGCCTTTTTTCCAGAAAGAAGGCAATCTGATGAAAATTAAACTTTCTTCAAAAACATGGATCCAATTTCAGTAAAGATTTTTTTCCAGTCCTGTCCACAGTAGTACTTTGGGATAGATATAAATTACCACATGCAGCCATTATGATCAACATTAACATTACTCCTCCTGAACATGAAAATATGCCTAACACACGCTATAAACTGTTCAACCAGTTTTCAAGGCCCAAGGGCATGTGTTTACCATCAGCTTATTGGTCATGGTGATGGCCTGTTCCACCTTGTATAATTAATGAACTATTCACTGGGGTAGGAATGTGAGCCTGATGTACCCACATGCCTGTTAGGTGTGTGATGCTCCCTGGACCATGATGACTCACATGCTTTAAGAGTAAAATTAAAATGTTCCAGCTAAAGACAGGGAGAAAGTGAGGTACTTCTGTCTATGGGATGTTGGAGATCCTTGTCCTGGTTTTTTGCTTTAGTCAATCTTTAATTATCAATGTAAAAATAGAGAAGTCTGTGTGGTAGAAACTGAAGGAGATGCTTCAAACTTGCTCCTAGTTCAGTGGGTAGGTATTATTTGAGTCCTGTATCTCTACTATGTGCTTTTGCAGCTACACTGCTAGTTCTAAGAGGGAATGACATGCTCCTTTCCCCAAAAGAGTTGTGGTGATGCATGAAAGGTAGTAGAAGAAACACTAAAAAAAAAGTCTGAAGATTTCTTAGAGCATATTTAACACATAAGAAGTGTCTCTTCAGCTAACTCCAATTTTAGTACTAACACATGGCCTAATTTTCAGAAGTATACAGCAGTGTCATCTCCCATCCATATCAGTGAGTAGTGGACTAGAAATGAAGCTGAGGTCACTAGGCTTTAGGTTTTCTTCCAGGTGCAGAAAAGTATGAAGCTCAACTTTGCTTTGCTGGGCTGCTTGGTTTGGGGGAGAGGTGAGAGGTTGTTGGTTTGGTTT
The DNA here is from genome assembly GCF_000700745.2 of Antrostomus carolinensis. Taxonomy (NCBI): domain Eukaryota; kingdom Metazoa; phylum Chordata; class Aves; order Caprimulgiformes; family Caprimulgidae; genus Antrostomus; species Antrostomus carolinensis. Next base: position 20,781 of record NW_010308607.1, read on the forward strand.
TGTTGGTTTTTTACTAAAGACCTGAAGAATATGAAGTACTTCTAATAAGCTAAAAAAAGTCATAGAAATGTCAAATTTTAATTTGTTAATCTGAGCTTCTGAGCCCTGTTATTAACCAGTAAAGGAGGTACACAAAAATGTTCCAGTGAACCAATAAAAAGATAATTTAGTTTTCCCAAATGAAGAAAAGCTTAGTCTAGTACATGCTTAAGATCTTACACGCCTTTCAGAAAAGGAGTTTCCCATCCTACTCCCTGTTTTTCTACACTATAGAGATCTAACTCAATATTCATTTAATCCATTTACATCCATAGTCCTGGTAATGCTTCATTTTTTAAATTTTTTTTTTACAATCTTTTTCAAATGTGGGAATAGTAAAGCAGATTGTTAAAAAATAAGATTTATTTACTAAATTCAGCTGGGTTTTTTTTCCATTTCTAAAGGACACATATAATTTTACAAATTCTTTCCTAAAACAAAATAGTTCAGTGTACCCCTTATGCAAAAATATTACAGATGCTTATATTATTACATTTACATCTTACTCTTCACAATATTATTCACATTTACTATTGGTGCTATTGTATTACTCATTAAAGTAATAGTATTGTGTCTCCTGGCATGATGACTAATTGTACTTCCTACATGTTCCAGCAGGGACACATTACTGGACACGTAAATTAGTATTCACATATAAATGAGTATCTCTTTATTTTGGAAAGGTTGCCCATACTTTCATGTTAACTTAGCCAATGTTCATTAATATTTTAATAAATTCAAATGACTCCTTAACCATTCAAAAATTTATGAACATGGATTGAGTGCAGGATTTGGAAACTCATCAAATGGCTTTCATTGTTTCTATTTATAAAAATATTCATGGATAATGTCCTGGATATATTTACCATCTTCATCCCACAGGTAGACCATGCGGTCCTGCACTCAATTCCCCCACCTGGTGAGATGGGAAGGGAATCACAACAAAGGGGGCACGTATTAGTATGAGGACAAGGGGCGCCTCACTCACCAGTTATGGTCATGGGCAAAACAGACTCAACTTGGGGAAGAAAAATCAATTTAATTCATTACCATTCATCCAAGTAGCACAGTGATACATAACAACCACATCTTAAGACACCTTTCCCCACCCCTCCCTTCTTCTCTGGGCTCAAATCACTTTGCTCCCAATTTCTCTACCTTCTCCCCCCTCAGCGGCACAGGGGACAGGGAATGGGGGTTCAGTCAGTTCACCACTGCTGCTCTTCCTGGCATGAAAGTCCAGGAAAAAAGTGTTCCAACACAAGCTTCCCATGGAGTCACAGATCTCTTTGGGCTCAGCTCCCAGCTCCAGCATGCAGACATCCACGGGCTGCAGATGGGCCTCTAATCCAGTGCCTCTCCTCAACCCCTGTCTCTGGGGGTCCACTCCCACTCTGGTGTTGAGTGACTCTGAGGTCTCAATTTCAGTCACACTTGCCCTTGGGTTCAGCTTTTCTGCTCCAGTGTGGAGTCCTCCATAGCCTATACATGGGTATCTGCTCTGCCATTGAACCTCCATGGGCTGCAGGGACCTCCTTTGCCTTCTTCTACTCCATGTGGTTAAACTGGGTGTCTGAGGTTCTCTGTCCTCCAGCTCCTCCTCCTTCCTCCTGGCAACGAAGCTCTCTCTTTGTTTAGGCCGATGGTCGTCTTTTGTTCCAGTCAAGGGCCTCTCCTCCAGATTCGTCTTCTTTTCAAGACACTCCTTCCCCTCAAAAATATGGGTCCGTAGAGGCGTTTATTGCTAATTGGCTCAGCCTGGGCTGCGCGTCTCTGCCTTGGAGCCAGGGGAGCTTTTGCAAAGCTTCTCACAAGGTGGCCCTTTCCTCACTACCAAAAACGCCCCCCGCTACACACACAAACCCAACACAATCTCTCACTAGGTAAAGGTAGAATTGGAAAAAGCATGTTCTTATTGCAACATTTGCAGACGCAGATGAAAGCTGGGCTCCATTTCAGTCTCCTGGAATGGTAGCACTTACAGGCATAAAGCAAAAGAGGATCTCAGCACCAAAGAGTTTACAGCCCTAAGTAATAGCTACAGATAAAAGAAAGAGGAAACATAAAAACAGGAGAGACATGAGAATGATTTTAGGGAGCTAAATGTGCTTTTCTTGTAACTAATTATGTGCAGGCATATAATGAAGAATGTTGTTATCTTGTACGAAGATAGAAGATGAAGACAGAAGATGAAGTTATCAAATATCAGTCTAGGCATGTTTCAAAGCTCAAGGAAGAAAACAGTATTAGCAATGGGATCAGTATCAGGAAACACTGCTAAAAATGACAGGCCTTACTGAACTTGTCACTGAAGAACTGTGTCTCACCCATGCCATTTGTTTACTCTTGGCACTTCCATCCTCTTGCCTCTTAAGAAGCCTGAGAAGCCTGCCAGCTCTCCATTTTACCATCTTGTCATTTCAACAATCCTAGAAATAGTGTCTTAAAATTCAAAATAAATTTAATAAAAACCAGTGGTAGCCTTTCCATTAATTTGAGTAAGAACTGGTCAGGCCTTTTGACTGGGAGATGCTTGAGGGAAGATCTTAGTATTTCTTCATGAACTAATAGTATAATAATTAATAAAAGTAAATTAGATCAAATATAACTCAGAGAAACACACTCTCCTGAATTATGATTGTTGAAACACAGCCAGAGGAGCACTTTCAGGAGCTTGCGTGGCTGTTTAATGCTGATTTAATTATGATGTTTAGACATGGTCTGCTACTGAGATACCTGCTGTAGTTTGCTAGCTACACCAGACCTCAGGCAGATGAGCTTATATGTTAATGCTTGGAAAGGCAAAAGTGCAATGTACCAATATGTAAATGAATATGGCTTATTTTGTAGAGGTTTGTGTAAACAGTTCCTTTAGTTTGGACCCAAGAAAATTCAAACCTGTGATTTAAATCTGAAATTTTGATTTTAGATAAATTTTGTCAAAACTCATCTTTACACAGTCATTTCTGCCTTAAAACACAACTGTACATGATTCTGCAGATTCTCAGTGATTTGAACAAAAAATCCATCAGTCCATCTAACTAACTCACCAAGTACTAGAGCCTTTCATCCCCAAAGCTTCTTCTGACATACAACTCTGAAGATACAGCAAATAAACACAGAATCTGCTGATCAAAGGTCAGTGTTACAATCTCATCATTTTAACAAAAGTAAATAAAGATTGTGCACAAAAAAAATCCACTCAGTACCAACTTTAATATACATGATATATTTTTCTGGACTTAGGAAATTTAATCTAAAAAGAAAAACAAATATTCTTTGCCATAACTGGTAAGGTGTTTTTTGTTTTGTTTTGTTTTTTTAACTCACTAATGAAAACAGGTAATCCTGTATTTTGTTTCATAGTGCTTCCCTAAGGGCAAAGATAAACTTCATTCTTATCTGTTCTTCTTTTGTTCCTAGAATGATTGCTCTGTTCATTATGTTGTTTGATGTTGCCATCACAGCTTTCCCGTGCCTGATTTGTTCACTTAATTCTCTAAGTTATTAGGTTCTCCATTCCAAAAATAAGCTATTTTTCTCATTTAAAAACCAATGTCATCTTTATGTATTATGGATTTACAGTTCACAATGTTAATGGATCATGGAAACAATGGCATGAAAGATTAAATTATGAAAATATATTTCACTTGCATAAAAAGGAAACAAGTTATAGTGCCATATAAGAGAATATGGATCATTACTGCACAAAAATGATAATCAAAAGGCACCTATAAGCCACCTGAGCTGCATCCCTCACAAATTCACAGAATGCTAGGAAACAAAATCTGAAAGTGTCGATTATGAGAAGGGCACATATCACTCTTCCAGTGTGCATCCATCCAGCTGCACACTGAATTTACCTTCAAGGTGGGAGTAATGAAGACTGTATCTCACCTACTTCAGCTGTACATACGGATCCTGGGCCATGGGTACAATGTCTGCATTACTACATAGTCTAAGTAATTAGAACGCTGCTTCTACTATTCTGAGTGACCATTCCTTTCCACACACAAATAACATAAAGTTAAGACACCACTGTTCGTTTGGGTTTTTTAATATTCTACATATCTCAAACCAGCATTTCTTAGGAGGACTTTATATGTGACAACTGACGAAAAATATTTTGACTGTATTTTGACTTTAACTACCAAAACTGGGGTGACTGTGAATTTTCATCTTGAAACCACTTCTCTGGACATCCTCTGAGATGGTAAAAATAAAACAAAAATCCCTAAATTCTTGCATAAGAAGATTTTTTTATTAAGTATAAAAGGTAATTGCTGATAAAATAAATAAAGCTAACACTCCCAAAATAAACCTCTAATTTGCTATTATCACTTAACATAGTGGCTTTTTTACATGTCTTTTACTAAGAAACAGCAGAAATAACAAAAAATGTTGGGATTGACTTTCACTATGTCATTTTATGTAGCAGTTAAACTCTACTTTGATATGGAATAACATACTCACACAATAGCCTGACAGTATGTTGCCTAATTTTGTCTTTTTACACAGCCACCACAAATCCTATTAGAAGAGGAGTTACCAAAGCCTAAGGCGTTAGTAAAGATTAGAGACCAATATCCTTGTTGTCTTCACAGTGTAAGGGAACTTGACCACTGCACATGGGATTCGTTGCAACAACTAATAATCTTTGGTCTATGTGCACATAATATGCCAGTCTACTGCTTGTCTGTGCAAATAAAATCAACATGAAAAGAAGGCCAGCACATAGTTTTACAGCATTTGGAACCCCAACAGGTCAGTATCAAGATGTTCTCCACTACCATTTCAACCTTCTTCATGTAAAGATACCACCATCAATCACCGTGTCACTTCCACAACCAAGCTAATACTTACACAACTGCCAAGAGCTGCAAACTCACAACTATTGCCACAATGGTCATGACTATGAAGACAGGGTTGTCATACAGGACTAGCTTTAGGATGTGAGTGCTTAAGTATCTACACCACATGAAGACTTTTTCTTCTGTACAAGCTGTTGCCAGTCTGATATATTGTAAGTCCATCCAGTCCAGTGGGCTGGCATCGAATTAAGGGGTTTTTTTTTAATTACGTGGCATTAATTTTATGACTTATCAGTGAGCTGAACTGGTTTACTGCTGGATGAGAGAATTGCTAGCATAAGGAAAAAAAAAAAAAAAAAAAAGGGGGACTGGGTCATGCGCATTAAGTTAGCACGGGCTGGCAGATGAGAAGTGAAATTCTGCGTTGCTCCTACAAGCAATGAGTAGATTCTGATGACCTTTGTTTACCTCATCCACTTAGTAGGTCTACAGCACATAAGTGGAAAGAAAAGGCACCTATTCCTAAATGTGGATGTTGAGGTGGACAGAGGTAAGAAACTAAAGAAAACAATTGCAAATTGAGTCAGAGGCCAGTTTAAGAGGACGGTATTTGAAAGTCTCACTTTGGAACAATGTAATAAATGCTTTTAAAAGGAAAACTTGCAAGCAACCAGCATCCTGCTTATCTGTGTCTCTAAATATTTTAATTTTTAGAAACAGGCCAGTGATCTGGAGCTGACACTCATCCAACTTTAGAATTAGACATTTTGTAATTCCAGCAACAGGAAGTATGCACTTTTACAGAAATAAAAGCAATTTTGTTTAGGTTTGCAACATGCATCCTGCACACTTGCTTTTCCTTTAAGGGTGCTGTTACTAGCCATGAACTCTGCCCTCCAGAAAGGATCAGAGACGGCACAAAAAATATAAAGTCTAAAACTAGTATGACAAGGCATCAAGTATCATGTTAATATGCAGTGTCTGTCACAGATTAATTTTAATGCACAAGCCCTTAGGTCATATCAACATCACATAATTTCCTGGGTCACCGAATTAAAAGGCATGGCATCACCTTCTTTTGACATAGAAGTAGTTCATTAAAAATATTTGTAGAGATACAGGAAAGTAATCTTGGTCAGACATATGCTTTGAAAATTATTCTTCAAGTTCTGCTGCTTGAGTAGAGACTCATACAGAGAAAAGGTCTTCTGGGAAGAAAAGTCAAACTTGAAAATTAAACTAGATGAAAATTCTCAGCTGGACTTTGTTCTCAAAGAGGCGAATTACACTCTTTGTGAATGCATAAGTTCTTCAGATATCATATACAGACAACAAATGCTCATTTTTCGATGAGTTTCTGAATCTACTGTACATTTGATTTATCATTAGAACAATGTCTGTGGTCTCTCAAGAATGATTAAATTTTCCCTCCAAACAGCACTCTATTCCAAGTGTCAGTTTTGATGAATAGCTTGTCAAGCCAAGATTCAGTCAAAGAGTTGAAATAAACCTACCATCACATAGTGTTTGTCATCAAGAAAATCATTTGTATTTTCTTGAGTATTGAATTCATCTGCTTCTATTTGTTACCACAGCTACACAAAAGTATTGGAGTTTCTTGTATTATCTAAGCAAATTACTTGTCAACTATAATTGGAAAGGTTATAATTTTCAGAAAAAGTTAATTCACTCTTTTTTATTAAAGTTGTTTCAAATACTTTTTTTGAACCTCTAAAAACAAGATAATTAGAGCTCTAAGCCACTGTTACTGTCACTCTTCACAGTAATCACCAACAAGTTAGTAGAAAATAAATGAGATTCTAGTGGCAAGTTACCTGAATACATAAAATATTATAGCTGATAAAAGATAGAGAAAAATCAATCAATATAACACATGCAAATAATTAGTTCAAATACAAGACTATGGAGAGGATGAACATAGACAGAGATCAGATACCTTCCAAAATCTTTAATGTATCTGAAAGAAGAATGTGTACTTGCGCATTCAGCTGTTGGATTCTTACCCCTTACATGGTAGCAAATGCAAACTCATGTACTCCAGTAAAGTGTTTGTGTCATGGTAAGAACTCTTGTGTTAACCAGATTTTGTACAGAACTTTACTTTGAATGTGCCTGACACATCAAAAAGAATAAAGTGACAATCAAATAATAAAAAAGGAATTTTATTAAAATGTTTACTTAACTATGATGCTGTTCTGAGAACACGAGTCAGTTTAATATAAAGTCATGAGGGCTCTGCCATTGTGCTTTACTTCTCTACATCCTTTGCTTGTTCCTTTTATTTCAGTGTCCTTCAAATGGAAAGCTGACCAAATAAATATACTAGCCTATAGATGCATTCATGGAATTTTAATTTTAGATATCTTTAAAATGTGAAAGAGACTGTAGGCACATCAGAAATTAGAACTGGATACTCAAAATAAGAAAATTAAATTGCCTTCATCATCCGTTTTTTGAGAGAGAGGTTGACACTGCATCTCAAGGACACAGCTATTCCAAAAAAAGGAATTAAGTTGGTGCAAGCTGTGTTGCCAATACCTTCAAACTCAGAGACACGTGGCAAGAGAGACGTTGTCCATCCTTCTTGCACCCACTTCTGCTTCTGTTCACTTTAACAGCTCTATTCCTATGAATAATCCTGATACTGTGAATGTTTGCACATACACTTCATTTTATGTGAGCACTCCAAGTAAGTACTTCTCAAAGTCCTAGTTTTTCCTTGGACAAATATTACTTGCATTATTCTTATGATTAAGCTGCAGACACTTGCGGTGCTTTTGTTCGACTAGTTTCCTTGATCTTCCCATAGCTGATGCCTGCCTACGCAGCTAAGCAGATAGGATAGTCTAGCGCTTGTCTAGAAAGGACTCATTAATTTTGCTGATGATAAACTGCATGACATCCACAGCATATTTGTAACACATCACCTAAACAGTGATATGCAGGAGATTCCAAGGGATCAGGCATTTTCCTACATTCTTCACAGCTCTTCTCTTGCTAATGTTTGTCCTTCTGTCTCCCAAACAAGAAATCTATTTTACCAAATGCTGAAACAGCCCACGTGCCTTCAGGGAGAACACTGCTACTTCTCAGTATTTCTGAGCTTGTACAAACTGACAAGTTACTAGAGAGTGGAATATTCTCCTGCTTACTGTGAGATACTATTGCAGGATATTGCAGTCTCCATGCAACACTACTGCATAACTCACCACCTTAAATCACCTTTTTAAAAATAGAAAAATGAAAAACAATGAATAAAATTATCTCATAGAAAATCAAATTACTAGAATCAGAACTGAAACAGAAATGTAAAGAAGTAGTCTTTTTACAGATATGTAAAAAGTAATTTTAAAAGCCATTTATTTTTCAGTTTGCCTCCCAGAGCTTTTGTTTCCGTTCCATACAGTTGAAAATCTGTTGGGATGCTCTGGCAGTTGGAACCAATTCTCAGCTATGATCTTTATTCCATGACTTACTTTCACTGAGTGAGGATCATCTCCAAATGGATTTATAAGCATATACCCGTTTTTGCCTAAGAACTTTTTGTATTCACACTTTCCTGAAGACTACCTATCATTCATGAATGTGATAATTAATTACAATATCAAGTTTTCATATTCATAGAAACATTGAATCATAGAATTGTTTTGGTTGGAAAAGACCTTTAAGATCATTGAGTACAACCATATTCCTCATATATCAACTCCTCTCCCAAGATTATCAGTTGACCCTTACCTCAGTCTAGAAACAAAAATATCCCCTGGGCATGGATAGGAAGAGTCATCTCCTGGCTAGATCATACAGAGATCATGATAATGGTTTCACCAGTGCTTAAATAATAACTAAAGCATTCACCTGACTGGAAGGTCAGTGTTCAGAGATCAGCATGTAACTCATATATCAAAAATGATCTCATACCATGATATGAGTTAACTGATCCTAGGATAAGTGGTGCACTGATAAAAGACCTCTGCCACAATAGTGGATCTGAGGGAACAGAAATCGGTAGGGAAAAAAATAGGAAATTAATCAAGCTTCTGTAAAATAATGAATGAAAATATGCGATCATGAACTCAGGTTAGAAATCGGTTGTGCTAGTTACTTATACCGCGGGATGTCTCTGCATCCATGTAAATTTCTGCCTTGATCATCTTTTATACGTAGGAGCAGGGATAGCAACTAAAGTTGTGAAAACTGCATTCTGATGATTTTTGTTTGAAGTATTTGAGGCCAGCACCTCTAAATCTGATCTTTATAATTGAATTGATAATTCCAACAAGGTTATAGCAATAAAGATAAAATTATTTTGAAGCTAGAATGACTCGTCTTTGCTATTAATATGACAGACAGTTACACTGTCACAGACAGTAAGACTGAGATACAAAAGAGTGATGTTACTTTCTTTTTACCAAGAGACAGCTCAAGGCTTCTGAAATACATAACATGAGCTTTGCCATGAAAGGAGATGCTTAATGATCTGGGCAAGGACTGGTCTGCTCCTTTTGGGGAAATGGTTGTAGGGAAAGGATAAGAGGGAGAAGAAGCAGGCAGTCACAGGAATATAAAAGATAACTGAAGCAACCTCTGTGAGGATGCCCCTCTCTACCTCGGCAGAAGCTAACGCTTCATTCATCCGTTACTTGAAAGCAATGGTAGCACTAGTTGACAGTCTGACTTTTCAGGGATCCCAGTTAGATAAAGTGGTCTGTATGGTTTTTTCCATTCTTAAGTACCGTGCATAATTTGCCCCTATTTTGAGCCAGGCCTGTCCTTTATCATCTGATTTCCAGGACTGCACCTTTGTCACGTGGCAGAAGCTATGAATCCACCAGCCAGAAATGGTGCTTCACTCAAATGTAATTTGTGCTAAAATGTGGGAACAGGATGAAGCTGTGTTATTAAGTAATCCTATCAGCACCACATGGCACCAGTCAGTCATGCACTTTGCAATGAAATAATAACCCCAGTATTACCCTGAGCATTGGAAATGCTACCAGAAAAGACGAGGGCAGTTCACTACTGACAGGAGTCTGAAGTATGTCACACATATTTAAATGCTCCACCAAAATGTATTTTATGTATCCAGGGACATGCAGAACAATGGAAGGTCAAAATAAAAGTAATAGAAAACCCTTGTTTCCACAGATGGATACTCCACAACTTCCCTGCACAATCTATGCCAGCATTCAACCTCCTTCAAAATAAAAAAGTGTTTTCTTGAGTTCAGACGGTATTTCCTATTTTTAAAATTTGTGCCCATTACACATTGGACTCTACTGAGAAAAGCTTTGCTCCCTCATCTTCATTCCTTCCCATCACAGATTTATTCACATTGATGAGAACCCTCCTAAGCCTTCTCTTCTCCAGGCTGAACAGGCCCAGCTCTGTCAGCCTTTCCTCATATGGCAGATGCTCTAGTTCCTTTATCATCCTGGTAAAGCTAGGACTTGGTCCAGTAAATCCATACCTCTCTTTTACTGGGGAGCCCAGAGCTGGACTCTGCACTCAAGATTTGTCCTCACCAGTTCTGTGTAGAGGGGGATGATCATCTCAACATTCTGGCAATTATCTTTCTCATGCAGCCCAGGATACTGTTGAACTTTTTTTGCCCCAAGGGTACATTACAGGCTCATGGCCAGCTTTTTGTTCACCAGGACTCCAATGTCCTTCTTTGCAAAGCTGCTTTCCAGCCAGCCAGCCCACAGCATATATTATTGCCGACGGTTATTCTTCCTTAGATGAAGGACTTCATATTTCCCCATGTTCAAAGTCATCAGATTCCTCTCTGCCCATTACTCCAGCCTGTCCAGGTCCCTCAGAATGGCAGGACATTCCCTCTCCCACATCAGCTACTCCTGCCAGTTTTGCATTGTCTGCAGACTTCCTGAGGGTACACTATGCCTCAGCATCAAGGTTATTAATGAAGATATTAAATAGCTTGGCCCCATTATTGACCCCTGTCAGTAGTCTGGCCACCACTAGTGACTTGTCTTTAACTGGATTTTGTGCCACTGATCACAACTCCCTGGGGCCAGCCATTTAACCAGTTTTCAATGCAGAACACTGTTTATTTTTCCAACCTGTATTTCATCAGCTTGTCTACGAGAATATTATGGAAGAAGGTGTCAAAACCTTTACTTGAGGTAAAAAACATCAGCTGTTCTCCCCTGGTCCACCAAGCCACTCACCTCATTGTAGAAGGCTATTAGGTTGGCTAAGCATGATTTCGCTTTTGTAAATCCATTCTGACTACTCCCAATTACCTTCTTGTCCTTGAGGTGTTTGGCAATGGTCTCCAAGATTTTTTTCTAGGTGAGGCTAGGAAACGTCCACTAAAAACATCGCTAATCCTCACCAGAAATGGCATGAGAAGAGAAAGCGGGAAGTAAGAACACCAGTAGGTGAAACTACTGGTGTTACGATATATAGCTGTGCACACAGGTTTTTCACTTCACTTCCTTGCTTCTACTAAAATACCCTTGGAAAGGCAGAAAGTATGCTGTACTAGGTGATAACATAAGTACTTTCAAATATTTAACATGCTTCAGGATGGATTTAAGTAGTTACTTTTAGGTTCCCAAGTTTGACAGTTCTGGCCAAGATCTCTCACTTTTTCCACAAACATATGATTACAGCCTAAATATTATTTATAGAGAACTTCCTCCCTAAATTAGAAACCATTTCAAGTCTTTTAATTGATGATCTGAAACCTAATGGTGAATTGTGCACCACAAGTGCACCAAGCAGGCTGCTAGACAAGGTCTTGAGAAAAAACATGGAGGAGGAGGGCATGTAGTAAAGAAAATAAAAAAATAAGTAAGAGTATTGCTGTCCCACATGCTTAGTTCTCCAAAGGTAAATAAACAGAGATTCAAAACTGTTCAAACTGTCATAGAGACATTCCTTTCTTTTAAAAGCAACAAAAACATTATTATCCCTTTTAAATAGCTGGTTTGTTGTTAGCTCATCTGTCACCATGGAGACTACCACTGCTGTTGCTGCGGCTGATGATGATTTTCTCTAACATAATTTCAGAAGTAGGCTTCCAACATCAGCACCACAAGGGTTTCTGCTTTTCTTTTGTAACAACCTCAACATAGACAACAGTGGCTTTATTCAAATTCTGTGGAGTATTTTAGATACTACTTTCAAAAATGTAAAATAAATTGAGGAGCATAGTTCTTCATTTTAGTACTGTTTTCTTCATAAGAGCAATAAAAGTACAGAATTTCTCTGAAGTGATAATGAGGGTGTAACAGACTTGAAAGCAAAGAAAGAAAAGTTCTATAATTTCCTGGCTCTGACTGCACGAAATGAGACTGCTGTGGTCATGAGAAAGAGAAGACACAATACAATCTCTTTTCGTTACCCTTTCGGACACCCAGCCCTTCATTTATTCACTCCCTGTTTCTTGCCTGAACTAACTTCCCCTATAGGAGAAAATAAAGTTTTTAATATTTCCTAGAAACATGGGATTTGCCACTGTAGCATGGAGGACTCTTGACATGACTCATGTTGCTCACACTTTCATCATACCTTGGCTGGACCATGATAATGGGACGCAGATGGACATGCAGCCCTTAATGCTTACGAATTGCCAACTAGTAAAGACCACTACAACACATCTCCTCTGCAGAATACACTACTATGAGTTAATCAAGCCCTTTTCTTGTTGACTGTTACTGATTTCCATGAAACTTCAAATCAGGTGCAAGACCTCACCCCTTCAAGTTTAAGAACTTGTAACTGCAAGATGACAGTTGGGTTTAACAACATCATCTTCTGTGGCACAACAGAAGGCTGAGGAGACAAAATTCATCTAGACTGAGAATGTGACTGGGAATTTGGGCATGAACTTCTGAATAGTTATGAAAAGTCACAGGTCTTACTACTTTCTCTTCTTAGAAGAGAGGGTACTGCTTTGACATCACCTGGTCTGGCACATACACAATGTGTACCTTTTAAGGAACCTAACTGAAAATGAAAAACTTTAGCAAGTTTCAATCACCACAGACAGTTAAATGACTGAAAGATAACACTGATCCCTTGCTTCACTGGGTGAAGATAAAGAAACTGCTGAGGAAATATATGACAAACATTAGCCATGTTGGCTACTGAAGAGAGCTCAGGTGTTGGTGATGAGCAAAAGTCACACAGAGGGCTGACCATGCAGCCAAACTCAAAGAAAAATGCTTAGTTTCCCCACTGAGAAAGCACAGAACAAAAAAACATTTTAACTAACACAGTGGAACAGTGGAAACAAAGTATGACCTTGCTTAACCAGGGCTCCGAATAAGGAGCTGTCTTTTACTACCACTAGAATATAAAACCTTTTTAATGAACAGTAGTGCAGAATATCAGCCATTAGACTCTACAAATAATGATCTAACCCTGCAGTTTCTTAGGCCAGCACAATTTTGTAGTGCAGACCAAAAGAAATTGTGCTGATCAAAGCTACGAAAACATGTCTCTCTCCAGCCTATTTCTTCTTTCAGCCTCAGTACACACATACTCTGAGTCTGCAACTCCACATGTCCCTCTTCCCAAGCATGCATCACTGATTCATTTCAGATCCAATGACACATTACTTGCTGTACAGTTATGCAGTTTAAATAGAAGAAGGGCATTCCTCAGTCTTCCTCTTGTATCCCTTCAAAACACCATTAGCAGAAGGGCTATCATCTGTCTACATAACATCCTAGAACCTGTACTGGTTATTCATCTGAAATGTGATTGAAACCTCCTCAGCCTGCTAAGATCTGTATCTCACACACATTTCTACCTCGGACATTTCACCCAGCACTTCTTGATCAAAACCAGGAAAGAAACATGATGAATGAATAACATACACAGAACTTCTCTGTTCTTTCACAAAACCTGGGTGTTTAAATTCATGTGTAAGATACCCTGAACTTATAATCTGACTTTTTTCTAGTAAAATTCCTCAGGTTGCTAAAGTTCTGTTCTGGAATAAATGTGCTCCAGAAAAAATAATTTTGTCAGCATTGAACAGCTTGGTATGACCTGTACATACAACCCCACTGCAGTCCCACTCAAAATAATGAAGTTCCTTAATGCACATAGAGCTTTACCACACCTTCTAGAAACCCTCCTGGGTCCTGCTCTCAGAAATATACTGGTGGACATAATTTTACTCAAAACAGTATCCAGATCAGGGAAAGCTGTTTAATTTACAAGCAGCACAGTCAACTCTTTCTTCTGCCCACAGCGCTTCAAACAGACTGTTTCCCGAAGAGTACTCTAATCAGCAGCCTAGAAATTGTGCCACAGTGAAACATAATGTGTGCCCCCAACATAAGAAAGACATGGACCAGTTAGAACAAGTCCAGAGAAGGGCCACCAGGATGATCCAAGGGCTGGAGCACCTCTCCTATGAAGACAGGCTGAAAGAGTTGGGGCTGTTCAGCCTGGAAAAGAGAAGGCTCCGGGGAGATCTTATAGCGGCCTTCCAGTACCTGAAGGGGCCTACAAGAAAGCTGGAGAGGGACTTTTCATAAGGGCAACTAATGACAAAACAAGGGGAAATGGGTTTAAGCTGAAAGAGGGCAGGTTTAGATTAGATATTAGGAAGAAGTTTTTCACTGTGAGGGTGGTCAGACACTGGAACAGGTTGCCCAAGGAAGTTGTGGATGCCCCCTCCCTGGAAGTGTTCAAGGCCAGGCTGGATGAGGCTTTGAGCAACCTGGTCTAGTGGAAGATATCCCTGCTGATGGCAGGGGGGTTGGAACTAGATGATCTTTAAGGTCCCTTCCAATCCTAACCATTCTATGATTCCATGATTCTATGATTCTATGATAATAGCCCCTTATATGTAAAAGCAATATTCAGTGAGAATAAACTGAACATCTTAGCTTAAGTTAATAAAGAATTAAATTAGCATACCTGACTAGATAAATTTGTTGTTTTTGCTCTAGATACTCTTACACATTGATTTGGTAACTGTAGCTAAACTACAGTTTTTAAATCACTAACTTATTTTGTTAACCAGTATTTACACTACATAAGCTTAAGCACTCTAAAACAAAGACTAGCACCTTAAAAATGTCTAGATCTCTCAGATGGATAGTGTCAGTGACTTCTCACAGTCACTGTTTATTCTTGGATTCACCACTCTCACCTTGATGCTCTTCATTGGGCCCTTTAGCTTGGGAAGAAGTAGGCGTATCTATTTTAGCAAAGATTCAATAAAATTCTCAGAACTTTCTATGTTCAGTTGAAGATGTACCCTAGATTAAAAACTAAATATGTTGGATTTTGATAACAACTTGATTCAGAAATCTACTAAACTGGATGTGGCATCTCAGCCAATAAAAATACTCAGCTCAAAGGATATTTCTGTCAACTAGTCTGCATTTTTTTTATCTGTAAGTGATTTCGAAAGAGTAATTGTCCATTACAGATAAGTAAACTATGCAGACAAAAGCTGCACTCAGAAGAGAAGAAATTCTATAGGTGCAACTGCAGATGAAATGTATACACCTCAGTTCTGTATTTGAGATAACCCAGACCTGATCATAATCCCAGGCCTTTGAAGTAAGATTCAGCAGTCAGTTAATGAATCACATGCAGGTTAACAACAAATACTCACTTATGTTTTGGTAGGGTCGAGCTTTTTCTTTTCTGGAGCTGGAGTCTTGAAATACACAAGAAACAAAATCACCAACACAGTTAAGGACATATAATTTTCTTATCATGATCATCAGTGGAGTAATCTTTCAGCTTAGAAAAATTAGTCTAAAATGTATGCTTCTAACTGAAATGCTTAACAGTTCAAATTATCTCAAGTGTTGCTGTCTCTAGACTAGGAGCAAATATTATGTTGGTTTATGTTTGTAGTCAAACACACTGTGTAGATACCAGTTTTCTAGATCTAAGACGTGTAATTGAGACCTTATCACACTTCACTATATCAGTAAGCATTCAAATAAAAAGACATTTTTATAAACGATTTTTATAAACCAATAGACATCAAAAATATTTAGATATGGTAAAATAACTGTTATGAGGATATCAGCTACTGCAGCATTAGGCTAATGACTAAGAGTTTTTCAACTCAGCTTCCTTTTATACAAGTATTTCATAAAAATAATTGCAGAGGTTGTAACCTACGCCAGGTACATGTTTAGACTTATACATTGGATAAAGCCCTGTTTTCTATACTCTCCAGTATAATCAATAGTGCCATAACTATTTGAACTCCCTCTCCAACATTTAAATTATTTTAAAGATTAATATCACATTCTCCTCTTCTCAACATCCCAAATCAAGTAAATGACCCACAGCAGCTAGCTTATAATCATATTTAAAAGTCTTCTTCCCTGTGCTAATCTCATTCTGCAATATTAAACCTGATTTTTATAAATCTAATTTACTTATCAAGGCATACTACATATTTACTCTTTACAATTTGCTGGCTGAATCAAGATTTGTGCAATACTAGTACAGAGTTGTTAAGGTATTTATGTGGCTGAACTGACTGTTATGAATTTTTCTTTCCTCTGCATCACTCCTGGCCCTTTTTCTAATTTTGAAAGACTGAGAAATCAACATCCTAATAAGAAATTATTGTCACAATCAACACACACATTTGCTACTATCTTGCTACAGTTATATGTGCATAACTAATCATTACATTAAGTTTGAGGAGACCCCTGGAACTGGTTTCATTTTCTACAGGTATTTCTGAATGTAGCAAGACAAGTCATTGAGTACAGGAAGACATTTGCAACTCAGAGCTCAGGAAGAAAAGAAGTCCCACCCAACAGGTCTTAAAGGACCATGTTGCTGGCAAACTTAAATGCTTCTATCAAAACTGATTGCTGAAAAAGATAATGAAGGCTTCATTTGGAAAAAAAAAAAAAAAAAAAAAAAAAAGGAGAAATGTCAGAATAAAAGTGGGAATGAGAGTAACAAAGGACCTCCCTAACAACTGTATGAGAAGTTTAAAGTCCAGCTGGTTCCTGCCTGAAACAGGCAAATCCAGCTGTCTAAGTACAGAGCCCATCCGAACCATCATTCACCCACTTCACTTCCAGTCACCATTAGTGCTGTCTGGGGTTCTGTGACAGTTCCCAGAGAGATCAGGAACCTTCACCCCACTGCTGGTGCTCGCTTCATCAGTTACAATGTCATCACAGAAAACTGAGATGCATCTTCTTTCAGGAGTACATCTGCACATTAAACAAAATTCAGTGCTAATGTCACCTTGGAAGTGGAAGCCTGATGCCATTCACACACAGTGCATAAGTAATTATATACATCTTATTCCTCTCAGGAATCAGTGCCACCACACACTGATAGAGCAAGGAGATTTTATAAAATGTGGGTTTATGATACAGCATCACATCAGCTCCATTCACTTCAGGACTGAATCCCAGAGCAACAGTTCCATCATAGCTGACATTTCGGAGAGTGAGGGCAATGTGTCCTCCATGACAGAGCAGAGCATTCTTATTGAAGGTCTGATCTTAAACCAACAGAGAGACTCCCATTGACTTCAGTGCATTTTCATAGTCCCACCAATGTGTAATACAGTTTTGAGAAATACATGAAGAAAATATGTATTACATTTAATACCTTTGAAAACAAATAACCTCTCTCTGCTTTAAAACAGTTTAGATGGCTTCTAGCACAGTCTCTCCCCAGCTCTCAGCTGAGCACTTTGGGGATGTATCTTCAGTCTACAGCTGGCCTCCTCAAAACTGTAATATTTGAAATTTCCACTTTCTTGGGCACAGATAGTTAATTAAAACACTTATCTAGGCAATGGCAAGTGACAGCTTAGTGACAGCTACATGAGACAGTCAAGCTGAGAAAATCTAAACATGAAATCTGAACATGGAAAAAAGAAAACCTGAACACAGATGTATAATTTCAATAGGCTAATTTTACATTTTTCTTCACATTCCTGATATCTTATACATGCAGTGTGTCACTCAGAGGAAGGAAACTCAGGGAGAAACTAATAACTCATTCAGACAAAAAACACAGTTAGAGGGGGCTGGGATGAATATAAGAAAGAAGCCTGTCATGTCTTTCATTCACAGGTCTTCAGTATTTCATCTTCTCTGTTAGATCTTTCTAGCTCAGAAAATCTTTGCATCACTCTTCCTTTTCTCTTTGTATATCATTACATCAAAAGGACCTGGGAAAAATATTGGGCCAAATTTCATATTCAGGCCAAACATATCATTAGAAGGCTAGCAAGGTTGAATAGGAATTAAATTGATCTATCCTTATGAATGTCAATGTATTTCATATAAACAGCAACAATGAACAGTAAAATTATTTTGAAATATTACTTTGTCAGCTTCAAATATCCCAGAGTGGATTCAACCCTTTTCATATTTTAATTGTAGTTGAGATGAAGAGTGATTGGATTAGATTCAATCTATGCGTAATTGAAATTAATGAATTTGGCTAATGAAATATTTATAGGTGACCTTTCCCTGAATTTATAAAAAAACCTGTTTTGTTTAAAATATCTTTGATATTTACAGTCTGGGGTTAGATTTAAATTATTCCTTTACATAAGGAAGCTAAATAGACATCTGTTATTCCTGTGGTTTGTCAAAAAAATCAGCTATATTGCAGTTTTCTCCCAACAGACATATTTAGTGCTTCTTGTCAGGTATACAAGTGCCATTCCCAAAAGTTAAAAGTCTTACAGAAAGCCATTAATGCATTTGTTTGCATGTGAATAATTTATTCTCAGCTTGGTCCACCCACCAATCCTACTGACATTTAAATGTGATCTAGTCTCAGGCATGTTGTCATTAATATTAAAGCAATGTGAAACTAGGACACAGGCCTGTGTTGCATTAATGAAATTCTTATCAAATTGAAGTATGTTACCATTGTCAGAATTAGCAATGCAGAAATGCTAATACGATTCTCCATGGATTACAGTTGCATATTCCACTTTGTTAGAGCTCTGGTGTTATGATGACTATTATGAAACCCTGGCTGCAAAATACTGACCTAGCAACTTTGTAAACTTTGAAATAACCAGCATACTTATCTCTACTTAGCCAGATGTGAAACTATATTAAATTAAAATCAGATAGAAAAATGCATTAAAACTCCCTCAGTGTATTTTAAAATGTTGAGATCACATAAAATGATAGCATTTATTGAAGTCAGAATCCTCCGTGTCTTACTCGTGCGATTAGCCCAATGCTGCCTGACAGACCATTCGTTTAAGAAAGGTGAAAGACATCTGGCCTTGAAAAAACTCCTCT
>NW_010308607.1:39934-62872 GCF_000700745.2 Antrostomus carolinensis
TGGAACTGTGAGACACACAAAATTAAGCAATTTCCTGCTCACCTGTGTGTGGGTAAAACCCACTCCGCGGTGTTGCACAGTTTTAAGCATGATACTTCAGGAAAGATGTGGACCTACCAAAAGGTATTAAGAAGCAAACAGTAAGAATGATCAGATCTAGAAAACTTGATCAAAAGATAGAGAAAAATCAGAATTCAGCTTAGACTCAGGGGAGGTAGGATAACAGTTTTCAAATATATAAAAAGAAAGGCAATGTTTCCGTCTCTGAGAATGGAAAGGGAAGTAATGGCTTCAAAAGCAGCAGGGCACAAGCAGAAAAGACTTGAGGGGAAAATACAACTTTCTAGTGGCAAGGACAGTCAGGCAATGAGGCAGACCACATGAAAGCATTGTAGAATTATCACTCTTGGATGTTTCCAGAGCATACTGGGCAAATACCTATCAAGAACAGGGTAAACTTATTTGGTCCTGTATCATACCCAAGAGATAGAGTAGATGAAGCCTTGTAATCCTTTCTTATCCTATTTATGATTCCGTAAACTCATGTGGGTTTTTTTCAAAATCTAAGTATCTATAGCAGCCATTTCAAAGACCAACACTTTGCTTTCCCACAAAGTAGATGAGACTAACAGTGACATTATCTCCAACACACCCACATCTCGGTTCAGAGGAGGATACACATTATACCTAGCATTAGAACATTCCATTATATTTGATATGCCAAGCTTTTACTGAAAAAAAAAAAATATCCTGTACTATTAGCTTTATATAACATAAGACAGACAGAAAGGCAAATAGAGAAGTGACAGCTTTGTGCACAGAAGCAAAAAGAAACAATTACGTCTTTGCCCTGTCAAATATGCTTTCTAAGGTCTTAATGTTTACTAGTTTAGGAGCCTTGGTCAGAGGGTTAGATGGATTCAGCTCTTGCCAAAACATTCTGTGACAAGCATTTTGCCAGCTGTAAGTTATGAAGTGGTAAGAAATATGACTATGAAAGCAAGAAGGACCATTTTAAAGCCTTTAAGTATCCATTTATATGCCCCCTGCAGTGTTTATATCTTAATTTTCCTCTTTTATGACTTCAATGTTTAGATAATCACTAGTCCAAATATCTCTAAATACAGTGCACTTTAAAACTGCACATTATCTTTATAATAGGGGATCTCAAATAAACAATTCTTGGCTGGTCTCTAGAGATATAAAGAGAGTTCACTACAAATGAGAGAAATCTAAAGCATCAGAAGCAAAACAACACAGAAAGCATTATGGTCACCACTGAGATTTACAGTAAAAGTTATGCTTTGCAGATTGACAAGTGTAGCTTTAATGGATAAATATAATAAGGAAAGGGAAAGGTCAGCACATGTTCTGCAGTGACAGTTTTTCCGTACGCTTTATGGCTGGGGCTTGTGCTTGTTCTTAAGTGTGGGGAAGCTCCAAATCCAAAGCAGGAAAATGGGAGCTTCTACCCTATTTGCCCATTTCCTTGTTTTATTTCTTTTTAGAGCTGCATTTCACTGTGATATGGGAGTCCCCCACTTACAAAGAACACGCTATTGCTCTCCTCATTTCCTCCCCCCTCTCCCTTTCCCTCAGAGCAGATAGTGCAGAAGACAGAACAAAGAAAGCTCGTTTAGAGGAAAATGGGAGATCTGCATGAAGAACCATGACATAATCTATTCTGACACAAAAGGCAATCTAGACTTTTTGTAAATCCTCACAGGAGGAGAATAAATACCATTTATTCTAACCAAACCACAGTATCTAAATAACACAGAAGACTGATAGATTTTGCAGCACCCTGGACCAATGAGCAGGAACCCAGAAGGCCTGGGAACAATGACCCCAGGCAGGATTACTGATGCTTCTCAAGTCCCTTAGCTCCAGAGTTGCACCATCAGGAACCTGGGAGCCCTGAGACCCCTGTCAGGGGGAACATTTGGAGCTTCCTGCTCCAAAGCCAGAGCTGAATCTACAACAGCCCTCCCTGGACCTCCGGCTCTCCCAGATCTCTACCTCCCAGCTTGCAGGAAGGAGATTGACAGTTTTGAAATCGCTGACTCAGAGGCAATGTGTCTAGCATAGCTTCCTGGAAAGTAGAAAATTCAGAAGGTTCTCACGCTTGCATTTTGCTGTAAGTTTACAAAAGCATGTAAATATTTGGGCTTCAGTCAATCTGTGCCTTTGAAGACCAAGGCTTTGTCAAAAAGTTCCTGCCCATCTCTAAGCCATGGGAATTAAGTGGCCACTTAAAGACTTGTCCACTTGCTCAGTATCAAAATACAAATGAAACCACGAACATAACATTTTTACAGTATTTTTTTTTTTTTTTTAGCTTCGCAGCCACACTGCAGCGGTCACAGGACAGGCAGAATAGCAACTAAAAAGAAAATTAGGATATGACAGATAGTTACGTACCCACTGCTTTGACTTTACTTCTGGCTTTCAGCTGCTAATCAATAGTTTTTTGTGCATCATTATTATGCTGAGGCAATACAATAGTAACTTTATTAAGAAACATTCCATCTGTATTGCCTGTGTTTGAACAGATATTGACAGCCTGCACAATGTGTAAGAGTCCTGTTTCCCTCTCCTTTGTAAACCCATTGCTTGGAAATTCTGCAACCATCAGGGTTGCCATGGTGACATTCCCACGAGACCATCCATGACCTCCCAAGACACTTGGTACCCATAATGCTGTGCAATCTACATCAAAGAGAACTAACCCAATTACCATATGGATTTGCAATTATTATTTTAGTAATTAAATATATACTGGAACATACACATAGTCTAAGAGATTGAGCATAGACAAGAGGGTGAAAAGATCTGAATTCTGCTGTCAGGTTAGCTGACTACTTGGACAAGTTTGAGTTTCAGAGGTGCTGAGCACTTACAACTCACCGTGACTTCAAGTGGAACTAAATGCTCTATAAACACTCCAGACTTCTAAAATTCAGGTCTTTAACCATTCTGTCCTTATTCCATTTTGCAAAACACAGTCACTTTTGCAAATAATTTTGTGGTTTCTATTTAAAAAGAACTACACAATTACGCAGTATTACTTTTACCCTTAATAAAGCACAGATTGTATACCAATATAATCCACACATTTATTATTTTTCAGAGAAGCATAATGTTCCCGATCAGAAAATTATTTTATTTCTTTAGCAATTCTGAATCTGTAAAAAGAAAATGAGAAAGCTTGGAAACTTCTTTTGCAACTCATACATAATTCTCTTCCTAATTACCTTACCTCTTCCTAATGAACCTTTACTTCATTAAGTCTCTTCTGGGGCTAATGTACACCTGAAAGGACCAGCTTTGATAGATTTTTGTCCCCATATATATTACATTGGATTTCAGCTGAGCTAAACTGATAAAGTGATAGTATCGTACCTTCCTAGATGATTTATAAAGACAGGATTTACAAAGCAGAAATTGTAAGTAAGTGAAAACAAGTCTGAAAATAAACAGCACAATCATTCAGACAGGCTGTGGGTAAGGCTTTTCTGAAGGAACATTAACATAAGCATCATTAACATAAGGACTGTATTGATATAAGCATACATATATATATACATATGCATGCATGAAGCAGCTGGATAATGAAGAATAAATATTGGTAAAGGGCCACATTCATCATTACCAATGTCCACACCAAGTCCTTTAACAAAAGTAGATTTATTGTTTTGCCTACAAAATCATCCTGTCAAGATTGCCTGCTAAGGCAGCTCAACAAGCTCATTGAGATCTTCCCATTTCCTCCGCACTTAAATATTCTGACCAATGAGAGGGGTGAATTTCCTGAAACAAATTCAGTTTTCTTCCTCTTGCACGGCTGCAGGCCTGCATCAAGATGGCACATCATGACATGCAAAAGGTAAGACCAGGTACAGCTTTGCACCTCAAAGCATCACACAGCCTTTCCTCTTGTATGCTAGAAGACTGTTTCTGCAGTTACAAAATCCTTTTAGGGCAAAGGGGAGACTTTAGGACTTGTGTCTAAAGAGATGTCTATCCACCTCCTATCAGCAGTGCAATGCGGTATCTCAGATTTAAAAGATGAATTTGAATGAACTCTTAAGACTTATAGTCAAAAATGCACAGCAGGAGGAAAACACCATTTTACGGGATCTGAATCCAATGACTTTTTTAAATAAAGACAGACTTGTGAGCTATTTCTACCACTGACTGTTGTTTAACATCATGGAGTTAATTAGGTCAAACCAATAATCAATACATCACCATCTACCCTGTTAACACCAACAATGTGTGGTTTGTTATGGAAAGCAATATACATAATTTAAAATGAAGATAGTCCACTGCACTAGGAAGGAATATTGTGTTGACTCAAAAGGAGTCAAGGTGTACTGCAGGTGTGTTCAGAGAAGGCTTCAACATGAATTAAGTTAGTACTAATCACATCTGTGCCACAGCCTGGCATCCTTGCCTACTTTCCAGATAGTATCCCTGCTGTCACTCAAATAGATCATGCACTTAGTGTGAGCTGTCCAGACTTAACTGGTATAGCAAAAGGCTCAGGTAAATTACTTTTAAACTTAAAAGAGAAAAAGGATTTAAGTTCAAATTCCATATTCAATTCTCCATTATGCTAGTGTAAATCCACAATAACACTGTCGGGGAAGTTATTTCAGCCTCATACTCGCTTAACTGTGATGAGAATCCAGTCTTGTCATTTGGATTTAGTTAAACTCAGACATAGAGCTGTGTGCCTTTTTGTGTTACTAAAGGATTAAACTATGTCAGGCTTTTTACAATTTAGTGCCTGTTTCAGATTACTGACTTAGAACATGATATAAAAATATTCAATGTCTATCCAGTGCTCTTTCATTTTAATTCAAAATATATGTATTATTCATACTAAAAGTTTAACTGAAGTCCCTGAAAGGCAAAGAGATCTAGAGAGCTACTGACATCATATATGTGACTTAGCCACAACAAGGTATAATAGAAATAGGAAAGCTGCCTACTGCTGTAAATGAGAAAGGTAAAAGAGCTAGGACTCCAAAATACTTACTAATAAGGATTAGAACCTAGAGCAAAGTATAATCATTTTACTGCAGGCCCAGCCTGCTCCCTGTTGTGCTGCAGGTGTTCAATTAGTGTTTCACCAAGAGCATTGGCCACTAGGATTCAGTAGTGTAGTGTGGTGCAATCTAATAGACGTATCTGTCATTTACTCAGCACCAAATGGGTTAAAACCACTTCATACCAGGAGCTCCACCATTCTTTTCAGAATACAAACAAACAGACAAATAAAAAAACCCCACTAAGTTAGCAGCAAGCCCCCACATTTTCCTGCCTGATGTTACATATTTTTCACTTGCCAAGGCATCAGTCTATTCAGATAGCATGGGGAACTGCAATCACAGTATTTCATTTTGTTTATTTCTACCAAGTGCAGCACACATTCTGCTGTTACCTTTTCTTCTTCTGTATGTTCGTTTGGCTCTACAATCTCTTCTACAGCTTTCAAGCTAGCAAACCTGGGGCAAACATCTGCGTAGGTCTTTAATGCAAATGTAACGAACTTATTATGCCTTACCTATTAGTTTAAGAAACTAATACCACTGAACAGGAAATCAGTTTCTAAGAATATAACTAGCAATATATTCCGTGGTACATTGTTATAAGGAACAGTTATACATTTCCTGTTTAATTCTAATGTAACATTTTAAAGATGACAAGTGCACATTAATTATAATAAAGCCCAAATAAGAAGACTATTACAAAAAAATTAGCCTACACCATTCACCTTGACAAGCAGATGCAACATTTTGACAGCTAGTCACCCTGGGCTTTTTCCTCTGCATTCACCCAAGTTTCATGCTGACCTATTAATTTTAATCACTTGCTGGATGCCCATTTAATGGTTCAATGAATATAATACATTGGTGCTTTTCTTTGCATAATCAAGAGGTTCAGTAAGCAAAATAACTTTTTTAACTTAATATACCAAAAGGTCTCTGTAAATGTTATAAACATTTCAACTTTTTTATTTATTAATAAAACCTTATCTAAATTATTTTTAAACTAAGCTTTATGCCTTTCAAGAGACCTATGAATTTATTACCTGCTCCTGACCATGCCACATCTGAATTCACATTCACTTTTCAAGATGCATATCCTTAATAAGAATAAGGAATCTAAACCTGTGAGATACCGAGTCTTTTTTTAAGAGAAGATGAAGCCACTCTTTTTCAGCCTCTTACCAGCACACTCAAATTGTACTCTCACTTTTCAGGAGCTATTAATTCTTCTCAAGAATCAGATTCTGTTTCCTGAAAGTCTGATGTTTTTAGGACTATAATTAATCCTACAGTACTTTGAGCAATAAAATCTACATTACTTCATAACTTCCACTTGAAAGAAAAAATAATTTGCTTCAGTCAACCAATTTTGTGGACTTCTAGAAAAAGTCCACATATTCTAATACATATTCTTAATTAATACTTTCTGTATTCAGATAGCTCATACGCATTTTTCTAACACCTGAACTACTATGATTCTTCTCCACATCCTCCCTTAGCTAAAACTCAGAGAGAAATTAAAAAACTCAAAGCAGAAACTAAACTATTACTGCACTTATAAAAGCCAAGGTAGAGTAAAATTAAGTGAACTGAACTTTAACATCAAAACTGTGATAAAAAGTCCATTCCTTGGCCATTTTACAACTAGTTCAGTAGCTGATGAATAGGCAATTACAGTACAGCTGCTCAAAGGTTAGAATTCCTTTTTCACAGGAAATTCTGATGTTTCAAAGAATATTTCATTCTTGTTAAGCTCAAAGGGGAAATTTCTTCTTTTTCTCTACCAGAATAAGGATCAAGTTGCTCAGGTTCACATAATGAAAACCACAAATCCAGAAATTTTAACTCAAGTCTAGTTGATCAAGCCCCACTTTGTTAAGGTGGCCAAGCCTCTTTGAAAGCTCTCTAGGTTTCCATGCTCTTGAATTCATGGTAGGCAATCTGGAAATGCTAAAAACTTCAATTACGTAGAGCTTCTTTGTGCCTTCAGCCTCCTTGTTGTGAAGCTTTGATTCAACTGGAATTTTGCTAAGACCTTGGCCAGAAGCCAAGATCCATCTGACACATTAATACTTCACTTTGCCTTGGAAGCCTCAAATCTCTCATCTCGCAGTAGCAGCTCCCAGAGAAGAGACTGCACATCCCAGTGGCAGCTCCACAAGGCAGCCCTTAGGATCCTTGATAGTGGACAAAACCTACAGAGCTGCAGGAACAAAGTGAAATGTAACATTCTGATATATCATCCATAATTATTAAAAGGTAATAAACTTTTATGATTTGCAAAATTTATTATTAGGTATCTATCCTTCAGTTCATAGAAGCTCCTTGACTCCGAATTTGGTAGAAACTGGATGAAGACTCCTTTGAGCCTAGCTGATGTGGGTATTCATACACTGGTGGAGGCCTTGGACTGTCTCAGCTACTGAGCAGTCATGAGATGGTAACATGTTTTAATCACGTTTACAGCAGTTGGAGAGAAGCCAGCAATTTACAGATAAAGGCCTACAAGTGACTTAACGTACCCATTAAATATGTCCTATTGTTAGCGCTACTGAAGAGTAACGAGTAAAATGAAACTGAAAAGATAACACTGGTAGGTGACAGTTTTACTTAATCAAAGAGTCTCTGGGGCCTGTAGAAGTACGTAAGGGTCACAGGGATTTATTTTCTTCCTCATTTATTTAGACAGATCTGGTTTGCAATGCTGGTATACAGACTCCTTATATTTACACTATACAAAAGCTGTATTAAGACAAGGGCAAAGGTTTCATACTAATAGCTCTAGCCCACGACTGGCTGTCAGTCTCTGCTCCTCACAGTCTTCCTTGCTGTTTTTGGACCACTTGCTGAGGCAATTCAGGTACTAAACTTAGCTAAATCTAAGGGAAGACAATAGTCTCCCTCAGCAATCAATGGCAATAAGCACATACATAACATTACATTTAATTTGCATTTAGGCCCCTCACATCTTAAATGTAATAAATTGTACCATATAGAGATCTCAAATTATCCATTGACTGAAGGGTCCGATTAGGTTTTTCTCACCGAACTACTTCAGCTGGGTGCTTAAAATTACACTGGATGAAGATTTAGGATATGGCTCAGTGGAGTACCAAGCAGAGCTCAGATCCCAGAGCAATATAAATCAATTAGCTGAGAGTCTCATACTTCACAGTCTGCGAAATGGGCATAACTGTACTTCCTTATTTCACAGTGCTATGAAACTATACATATTAAAAATTACTCACTCAGTCTGTGAACATAAGGAACTACAAGACATTATGTGTTATGAAATAATGTTACTGCAAATATTCAGAAGTTTAAAAGTACCCAAATTAAATTATGTTCTTGGAAGTAATTTCATCTAAATCTTTCAAGGTAACCATTTATTCTCACACTTCCCATATTTGGTACTTGGGTGAGAGACTCCCAGGATCTAATTTTTCAAATGAAAAATATTCAATGGAAGGAACTATCTACCCCGGGGAGAGCGGGGGGGGGGAAGTTACTTGAAAAATAACCTCTACGAAAGTTTTGTGAGAAGAAATTAGTTAATATTTGTCAGGTACTGATTATGCAGATAAGTGCTCTTGAGTATTTCCATGAGGAAATTAATAACTGCATATTCAAAAGAACTGAGTACTACTTGCATAAGGGCTCTATTAGCATGCTGCCCTCCATTACAAAGTCGTTGACTATCTGTGCATCTAGTGGATCCTCTGTCTCTTGGCTAAGTTTAATCAGACATGAAGGACATGAGCCCGTATTATGGGTCACTGCCTGAAATTCCCCAAGCAACAAAGCGAAGAAAACTATTGAAAGTCAGTGGCAGTAGATGTTACTTCCTTCTGTAGAAAGACAAGACACTACAGAAATAGGGACCAGCTTCTGAGTCTTAACAAAAACATTTACAAGGAACTCAAAAATTCCTTACAAAGGGAACTCAAAAATCTTTTATAAAGGAAACATTTTTTTCTCAGCATTCAAGCATGCATAATTTGGTCTAACTAACAGTCCAGAATGGTTCCCTTGGCAGGGTTATTGTATATATTATGGTAGATTAAATGTACTTATGTTGATTCCAGAAACAGTAAGTAGATTGCTTAAATTGCTACGACAAAAAATGCAATGATTATTCAAATTTGCAAGTGAGTTTAGCAACTGCCTTTTTTTGCCTTTCTCTTAGTAAGATGGCATAGGAAAAAAAGATCTTTTCAGGTGTTTTCCAATGAGCAACTAGTATTTCAAATATCCGTTTTTTTGTGGAATGATAAAACATTCACAGCAAATTGAGAATATGTACTTATTAATTTAGAAAAATTGTATTATACTCTAGCTGTACATTCTGAGGGCATTTTTAAGTCATTCTAGGAACTGGCAGTTGTATAGCACAGAATGAAACTTCACAAGTAGAGCAGGTACACCTGAGAAAAGTTATTTGATGAGCAAAGCTAGTTGTTAAACAGGGAAAAAAAATCACATTAATTATGGCCATGAGTCCAAGACAAGCTTAATTAAAATCAGTGAAGAATTATCAGGTGAAAGATAGTGTTTGGTATGAGAGCACCAAATTGTTCTCTCTTTATTATGTTACAGAAATTTTCTCTAATTGATAACTGTCCCATGTCACTATTACTAAAACAAGATACAGATCTCAGTCTACAAATATCATTTCACATTATCAGCTCTGGTGCTTAATTGAGAGATGGTCCTTTCTCCCTTCTCTACTCCCTCCACAGACTTTTACCAGGACTGACAGCCCTGTTCAGCTTTTCTCTGCTGGCTTTTCAACTTTCCTGAAAACTGTGTCTGGTGTTCTAAGACAGAAGGGAAAGCAGGGGCAACCATTCTACCTGTGGCACTTTCACTGATTTACATGATCTGCCTGGGCATGTCACTTCTACCTGTGTTTCCCATTATTTAAGTGTGTATGATTATTCTTTAAATTTTCAAGACATTGCTCAGAGAAAGTGTCAAACACTACAGCTGGTTCAAATCTAAATATTTTTACTTACATGGATAACTTTACCAGTTATCCAACTGGTTTCAGCTGGAGTTAGGAAAGTCTTACACTTTGTATTTAATCTGTTTTTTCCCACAAGTTGCAAGGGCTGTCAAATACTGAGCAAGCCAGTGTGACCAGAAAGCTATCTAGCAGTTCCTGGAGAATGGCAAAGTACTGTAAGCAAATGCCAAAGGCACAAGAAAGAACAGGACTACTGCACAGATACTAATTGCTTCTTAGTGCTCATGTGTTATGAGTGACTTGATTACTCTCATGACATATTATTTCAATACAAGAGCTCTTTGGCACTGATATCTCTACATACAGCAATTGTCTTCCCCAAAGACGTCCAACAGTCACAACTGCTGCTACGAAATCTGTCACTTCTCTTCAGACATTACCAAGTCCTCTTCTTGACTTTTCTTTTTTCTTTTCTTTTTTCCAGGTTTTGACCTTAATTTTGTTCATAAGACAGACGTAGAAACTAACTATGATGTCTCTGGTGAGATGTATAAATGCACCTGCACAGAAGTTGGCTAAAAGTTAGTGACTAGGATTCAAAGCCTTGTTGGGATTCCTTATCCAGGGTCTAGCACAATCTGGATACTTAGTAGAAGAACATAGTCTAAATTTTTAAGTAGGACTTTTAATAAGGTAACACAGCTAAAATAAATTTAAAAATTATAAACACCTTTCCCTTGGTCACCTTACTCTCTAAGGAAGAACTGGCTATTAGACAACAACGAAACAACCCCTGTGAGTCTACTGAACAACAAAACTAAATCCTGCCATTCTCCTGACAGCTTCTCTGCTTTTACTTTCTGAACATAAACTACTCACACATGCCAGCAGTGAAGCCATAGTCAGGCTGGTGCTAATAAGTTGGCAATCATCCCTGATATAGTACAGTTCATTAGACAGTGCTCTTTAACAGATTCCCACTGGCATTACCAAAAGCTCTAAATGGCAATAAAAATGGTGTTTCATCCTGTTAAAAAGAGTTCATTTGAAGTTTCAGACATCTCTGAGTATGTGCTACCTACAGTTATAGAAAGGAGCAGGGGCAAGACGTTTGCATTTGCTAACATCTTTTCCTGGTTTGTTTCCTCCTTGTGGAAAACTGCACATAATAGAAACATTGGCTAATAAATAAAGTTTGGAATTTCTCTTCCAAAACCAGGGAATGTAACAAAAGTGTACAATTCCCATTAAAGTATTAGAAAAAAAGTATTTCCCAACTAAGTTAACACCACCGTGCCACTTTAATTAACCACTGCTCCAATTAATTATTAATATTTTAAAATTTAAAAAGCCCAAATCTTAAGCTGATTTCAGCCCAATGTACATGATAACAGCTACATTAGGACCTTTTCCATCTAGGCTCATTACAGGTATTGTAACATGCCATTAATTAATACAGCAAGTCATGCGTAGCTACATTTATTACACTGTCATATTCATGAAAGAGAGGTGAAATTCCTACATAGCCTTTTCTTCTTTCCTCTGGCAGGCCCTCTAAACTTGAATAACTCAAGAACTGAATGGAATAAATATCAGATAAGTTTTAAGACTTTTTTATTATCTTATTGGAAATAGCAATGGTAAAAATAATTTTAACAGATGAGCTACGTGAAAGTTTGTAGTAGCTTTTCACAGCAAAACTGCTCTGGCTGAACCTGAAGAAGGGCTCTGGATATGTAGGTGATTCAAAGTTCAGAAGAAATTAAGGGAAGGGCTTGTACTGATTTCTCTGAGTAAACTCTCTCTGGCCTATTTGTGTGCTGAAGTGAGAAGGCAGGGAGTGAAGCATCCCCAGCTCCGCCCAGGAAGGGTCCCTGGTGGGGTAATAGAGGCTAGAGAGGAGAGAAGGGTAAATCAGCAATGCTGCATGAATATTTAAGTAACTTCCATTCCATATTACCAACACATATAGCAGTCAACATTGGAAAAGCAAGCAGAGAAACATTGCACAAATAGCCTGTAAGCATTGAAAGGGTAAGAAAGTTCTGGAAGAATCAAATCAGTTATGTTTTAGAGAGTACAACACTTCATTTGAGTTGAAACACAAAAATAAAAAGTCATGGCCGGTAACTCAAAATATGCTACATTTCCAATAAACATTCATTAATTTGTGCTACTGAAAACCAGAGCCAAAGAAAGTCAGGATGGGTTTTTTACAAAGTCTATTATAAACTCCCAGTTTGGGATTGAATACCTCTTAATATGAAAATAAGTTCTCACTTAGCACTTTACAGATGCTGTGTTTTTTAACATACAATACAACAGAATTTTTACCTTACACTTACACTGTGAATTGTGTCTGAATACACCCCTGGTGACTTCTTTTACATAATTAGTTTTGCTTAAAAACAGTTGAATCAAGTGAGCAGAGTTAAAGACATTACAAATTTCTTTTTGTTCTCCTTACTGTTTTGGAATAATCTAAAGTTTGGATGCTTATGAATTGAACTGAGATTATAAAATATATCATCAAGGAGCAGCATTCTTAAACTTTAAATGCCAGTGTACACAAATAATACAAGAGAAAAAAGCCAGGGTTTTGCGGTTCTTCCAAAATCCATTGATATTTTCATTTAAACCTTCCATAGTACTCTGTTTACTCTGAAAGGTACATTAAAGTCTTGGAATTGTTCCTTGTTTAGTAAATCTGTGGTAGGTTGACCCTGGCTGGATGCCAGATGCCCTCCAAAGCCCACTCCTCAATTGGACAGGGGAGAGAAAATATAACAAAAGGCTCGTGGGTCGAGATAAGGACAGAGAGAGATCACTCATCAGTTACCATCACGGGCAAAACAGACTCGACCTGGTGAAAATTAATTTATTTTGTTACCAATCAAATCAGAGGAGGATAATGAGAAATAAAAACAAATCTTAAATCACTTCCCTCCACCCCTCCCTGCTTCCCAGGCTTAACATTTCTCTTGATTTCCACTTCCTCCCCGTCAGCAGTACAGGGGGTCAGGGAATGGGGGTTGGGGCCTGCCAGTAACCTGTTCCAGAGCTAGCTTTCCATGGGGTCACAGCCTCCTTTGGGCATCCACCTCCGCCAGCGTGGGGTACTCCACAGGCTACAGATGGTCATCTGATCCACTATGGACTTCCATGGGCTGCAGGGGGACAGCCTGCCTCACCATGGTCTTCATCTCAAGTTGCAGGGGAATCTCTGCTCTGGCACCCGGAGCATCTCCTGCCCCTCCTTCTTCACTGACCCTGGTGTCTGCATGGGTTGTTTCTCTTACATCTTTTCACTCCTTTCTCCAGCTGCAAAAATATCCAGGGTTTGGTTTTGGTATTTTTTTCCTCTTCCCCGTCTTAATTATGTTAGCACGGAGGTGTTACCATCATTACTGATGGGCTCAGCCTTGGCCAGCGGCGGGTCCATCTTGGAGCCATCGGGCATTGGCTGTGTCGGACATGGGGGAAGCTTCTGGCAGCTTCTCAGAGAAGCCACCTCTATGCCCCCCACTACCAAAACCTCACCATGCAAACCCAATACAGAATCGAAAATTAAAATTGCACCTGTCCAACACAAGAACCAGTTAGAAACATCCTTATAAAAATGTGTTACATTACAAACTATTTTTAACTGAAATTAAAGTGCTTCAGGGAACTATTTTATGGCTAAGCTTTCACTGGTAACCCTGCTTGTCCTGGAGGCTATTGTGACTTCTAGCTCTTCCCACACAGAGCTGGGAGGTTGAAGTCCATCAGCTGAATAGTGGTTTCTGAGAAGTCTTCCTGCCACAAGTCTGTGCAAGGCCAGATCATGCTGAGGTTTTGGAACTGCAGCTGGGAAGTCCCTCTGTGGTTTTTGTGATGGGGATTGAAAACCCTCAGCCCTGCCAGGTGCTAGACTTTGGAAATCCATCTCCTCTCATGTGTCAGGAAGCCCATGAAATCAGTAAGACAAACCTGGAGGCCCAGAACTGCCATCGCATTTGACTCACAGTAGTACAGTAGTTTGCATTCTCTAACCACAATGTCAGAGCATAAAATGGGGAAAAGCAAGAAAAGACTGGAAGACTGGGTAAAAGATTCAAAGATCTCTTCAACTCAGACTTCTCTGTAACATCAGTCATCAGTATTCAACAACAAATTAGGTCACGTTCCGAGACAGCAGCCTGTGTTCAAAACAACAGTGAGTTATATCTCATTAAAAAAAAAAAAAAAAGTTTTGTATTCAAAAAAACAACGCCTGTCAATGATCTTACAATGTCTGAATAAATTTGAAAGCTACCAGAAAATTAAGTATAATGAAAGATTTTATTTATCATGATACGTGTAAGAAAACAGGGACAAGGAGCCTTTTCTAGAAAGCCTGTGTTTACAGGACTCCCAGATAAGTTTTCAGGCCAATAATTGAACAGACATTCAAATTTCAGCATGTTAAGCTGAATGAAAGCATTGCATTGTTTTCAGACCCTTTCTCATGACTGCTCTACAAAGTAATAAGGAAAAGCCAGGTACATTTTGCATTCCACCTGCTGTCTTTCTGGCCCAGCAAGAACATTGCCCAAAGTCACTCATTTGCAGACTAGGTGATATAGGACCACTCCATCTCTTAAAGGCAATCCTGAATCCCTTGATGGATTGCTTATCCAATGTTCTTACTACCGTAAGTTAATAGCTGCAAGATGAAATCAAAACTAATGGTAAGCTATAATAAATGTAACAAAAATGTTGAAATCTTCAGGATTCCCACCAACAGAAGAACTTAAAGTCAGAGAAAACTCAAATTAAATGTTTAACAGCTGATTGATTTAACTTAGATTACATGTTCTAAAATAAAAGATTATTTATAGTATAAAAGCACTACAGAATGCAAGAGAAAGCAAGAATCTGTAATACAAAGAAACCAGGCAATAGAAAGAAAAGTATAGGAATCCTTGAGACAGACAAAATGGGTCTGCATTTGAAACAATCTTTTGAATGGAGAGCGAGATAGAGAGTGAGTGCCAATATATTCCCTGAAGGCCTTGAAAGCAAAGAAATACCAAGCTCTGGAAATGACTATATTTTTATGTTAAAGGATGAAAAATAAATTTAATGAGTTAGCAAAATGGGATTTTATTCCATTCGGAGTCATTTTCCAATACATTAACTTTCTCATTAGAATTCAGTTTTGTTTTGCTAAACAAAAGGAACCACTTCAACCCCTGTGGCATGAAAAATCATCTAGAAGATAAGTTGTGGCCCAAATTACTGCAAATAATTGAATGCAAGTTCTACACAGTTAACACCAAACAGAAGCACTTGGGGAGACAAGCCCAGTCTTATGGAGCAGTCAGCCAGCATAATTAGCAGCATCATTCATACGTCAAAAAAAAAAAAAATTTGGAAATACTGACTAACTAGTAGAAAGCACGTTCAAATAGCCACTACATTTTTCTCCAGTCCCTCTTTTTCTCTCCTCTTCTATATTCTCCCTTAAGGTTGCTCATTCTCAGCAATGTTATAGAATGAGATTAAATGCAGCACTCTGTTCTTCTAATTAATTTTGCAATTTAAGGTACTTTGCTTCATCAGCGCAAAGAGTCATCTACCCTCACAGCTTAAGCATGTATAAATGAAGCTATTTCAGTTCACTCCATCTGCCTTCAACTGAAATGGCTACACTGACAAAAATAATGTTCTAGGTAGGGTTTTGCACAAATTGCTTACATGCCAGTTTATGTTACACTAGTACAATCATCAGAGTTTGATGCAGTTTCCATTTGAATCACCAGAACGTTAGGTCAGGGACGGTCTCAGTACAGCTCTGCTCCGCTTTTAATACAACAGGACTATGACTTACTGAAGCATTGTGGTACTTCTGAACAGGAACATATTTGAAAGACAAGTAATTATGAAAAACAGGGACAACTAGGCTAATGTTAATCTGTGTCAATGGCAAAGGCAAAAAGGGGGGGGTTAATTACTGATGTGACTGTTCTAAAACTAATTTTGTTTGCTCTTCTTCATCTAAGCAGCCAGCCCACCTAGGAGAAGCCATAATTTTATTCAACCACAGACATTTAAAAAACTGTTTTCCCTGCTCTCTGCCCATAAAGAAATATAAAACCTCACTCACAAAATATGTTTGCTAGTTCTGAAGACCACAGCAGTAATTGTTCGCATTGGCTGAATTGTTATGCTGCTGATCAGTTATTACAGACTCAACAATCTCATCAATAACTCCATGCACTGCTCAGAGGAAAAGGACTTTTTTGCTTTTAAGGCAAGTCACTACCTCTGATCTTGAGTTTTTACAGGTCCATGAAATGAGTTCTAGTGATCTAGAGTTCTCACCTATAAAGAAAAAAAGAAATCAAAGGAAAAAACCTAATATAATTCTACCTAAACTGAAAAGAAAAACAAAAGAGGGGTTGGAAATACCAGCTCCACTTCCAAGCCAAACAGCCCTCAGGCTAAATACAATTTGGGAACAATTGCATTGAGTTTAACTTAATTATGTTAATCACTTAGCTAACTGATTGGGAGAAAAGTATGGCTGGCATCTGTGAAGCTGAGCAAATCTAGCAAGGAGACAGATGAAAAGATTGTTTGTCCCCGTGGGACAGGGAGAAATGAGAGAGGCAATTACCGACTGCAACACAGGATCCCTTCAGCAAGGAAAAGGGCATGAGGAAAATTGTATGTGCCAAAACCAGTGTTTCTACTAAGTCCATGAATTTTTGGCTTGTCTTTTGAAGGTATTTTACAGGTTTCCTGGAAAATGGGACTTAAGGTGTCTGCCAGTAGCTATGTATTTTTTAACTAACTCCAAAAGCCCTATAGCAACTACCTGTCTACTGAGAGAGGTGCTAACTCCCTGTTTCAGAAGAACCTGTGAGGGCCCAGTGAATTTGGACATGACATAATCTCTTCTATTTTTCAGCCTGGCCTTTATTATGACAAGATGACTGAGAAAAAATGAAAAAAAAAACCCATAACTTGTTCCTAGGTTCTATTCAAAACCAAGTCCCACTGGAATAAATTTTAAGAAGTGCTATCAACTTTAGTCTGACATTAAATCTCCTTCCCTTTTGACTTAAAAAAATAATAAATCAAGTGCTCAATTCCTATCCAAGTCGTCCAATAATTCCACAGTTTTGTTCAGATAAAGAGGGAAGAAAATCTTACTAAAATCTTCTGCATTATGGCTGTGATTCATAGCTTAATATTTTGATTATTACTATCCTTCACTATTGAGGTGCTATGAGGGAGCTTTTCAATATACTGCCCCAGCACCATGTCCTTTCCTTTAGGTCTTTCTCTCCATTCCTTCAGTGCCCCTGATGAAATCAAGGACTGATATCCACAGAATCATAGAAACACAGAATGGTTTGGGTTGGAAGGGTATCTAGTCCAAACCCCCTGCCATGGACAGGGACATCTTTCACTAGATCAAGTTGCTCAAAGCCCTGTCCAACCTGACCTTGAACACATCCAATGACAGCATCCACAACTTCTCTAGGCAACATGTTCCACTGCCTTACCACCCTAATCGTAAAGAATTTCTTCCTTATGTCCAATCTAAATATACCCTCTTTCAGTTTAAAATCATTGTGCCTCATCCTCTCCCTACAGGTCTTGGTAGAAAGCCTCTATCCACCTGCCCTACAGAAATTGTTCTGACCAAAGGAAATGGCCCTGCGTCATCTCTGTGTTTTTACTCCTCTGTTCATGATCCATCCTCTACTATACTTTACAATGAAGGTCTCTTTATTTGGTTTTTGTACTTTATGAAGCAATTTTAAATATTTAGGGTATTAGATTCCTTTAGGGCTATTCTGTTCACATTTATTTTAAAAAAGGTGACAAAAATCTCAGGTATTTTTTTCACCATTGAAAAACCTTAAACCAAATAACAACCTCTGAAATAGTTTCCCTCAGAAATACACAGCATCTTCTCAAATGAGACTTTTACATGATTCTAGACATATTCTAGTTCATTTTTTATTCTGTTTTATTTGTTTGTTTGTTTTCTTTTCTTTTCTTTTCTTTTCTTTTCTTTTCTGGGTTGTAACCACTCAAGAAGTGCAGAAAATGAAAAATGCCTATAAAAATGAATTATCTGCCAGATCTGAGTACAGAAGCGAATGTAAAAGAAAAACTTTATTTGTCCTTCAGGACTTGTGTGATGGCCAAGATCAATCATACCACAGAAACTCTGAATGCATTGGTATTCAGGTATTTGTATATAGACACATGCACAACACAGTGAAGAATGTGTGCATGTCTTTCAAAAGATCACTCTAAGTAATTCTTCAACTTGTAATTTTGCATCATTCTCTCATTCCATCTTGCTGGCACTGCAGGGCTGTTTGCATCTTAAGTGACTTACACCTCACAACTTTTTCTTTTCACAGTACTTTTCAGAGGTCACTGATCTTTACGCTAAGAATCAAGAGCCTTTGAGAAAGACACAGTTCTATTATGTGGACTATAACCACAATCTGTGATAGTTAATATAGTCTCATGTGTTGTTCAGTTACCTCCAGGGGTTAACAGGTGTCACCATCATCAAGAGGAACACAATGCAGGATCCTTAATAGGCTTTTCTAATTTTGGTTGGGCTTAGGGTTTGAGGTGTTTTTCTTTACCAAAAAAAACCCCAAAAAACAAACCAACAAAACCCCAGTAAAACCCTGAAAAAAATCACAGGCTGCCTGAAATGAAGCCATTTTGAAATTATAACTTTTATAATCTCTGTTTCTATACATACAGAGCAATAGACCTCTAATACATCTATGTATGTAAATATGTTTATTTAGAGCATTAAACCAGTCACATTCTTTGAAATTGATGCCCTAATTCTACAAAACATTAACTACTGAGGTTCTGAATCCTTCACTCTTTTAACTACTTCTCTTTGATCTGAAAATAATTATATTTCCCATACTTTTTAAAAAGTTTAAAGACCTGCCTGTCACTCTAATGACATCCTCTCCTAAAACCCACAACACCTCAACATCACACAGCGTGTCCCCTCATTCTTCTAGGAAATTCCAGTAAGTTTGCCTCAGTTCTTGCTTGTTCCAACCCATATTCAGAGCCTTGGCTGAGAAAGCATTTTATTCTGCAACTTGGTATTAGCAGGTTCACCGACTGCATTTTTATTATTTGCGGGTTAAATTTCTTCCCATATAATCAGCACCAGACAAGCTCTGAAGGCAAATTGCACCAATTAAAATACAGTAGGGGCTAGGCAGGAGCTCTTCATTTATTCTGATAGAAGTATCTTTTAGAAGTCACTTAGCAAGATGCTGGCCACAACAGTGTCCCACGACTTTGCTTATTAACTGCATAAAGGCATCAATAATGTTAAATCTGAAGCAGAATATATCTAAACCTGCATCCCTTTACAACTTGCCAACAACTCCCATTTTATGGGTCAAAGTGCAAAAAGACATTAGGAACTTTCAGAAAGTAGCAAGTTCTGCCCATTTTTTCCTTTGATAGCAGAGATATTCTTCAGTGTTGACCCTTGAGACTCCTCCAGAGGTGCAGAACAATGTAACAGTGCTGTGGAGTCTGCATGTGCCTTTCACTTCAGCTGTCAGTTCAGTGAGATGGGAGCAGTGTGACATAGCTAGAGCTTATTAATTTGATTCAGTCTTTTGGAAGGCTCTCACCTTGAATATAAAACTATATTAGAGGTGATTTTCAGGGATATCTGCCTTAAAAGGGTTTTTCTTACAGCATCACTTCTTCAAATGCTGATAATAAATATACTGTTAAATGAAGGCTGTATTTTCAAAATTCAATGAAGGGATTGAGCCTTCAGGGCTATATTGACAATATATACCTTAGCACTGCACTGAAAATATACTTTGTAAGCAAACCCTTCATGATACCAAGGATAAGAGCACAGTAACTGATCTGATTACAGATTAGAATTCCACCCTGCATACAATGGTGGAATCTGTATGTTCTGCAACACTGTTGCCATTGCTATTTAGAGGACATCACTGTTTTGTTCTGTTACAAAACATGCTGTGTGATTGTCATGGTTTAACCTCAGCCAGCAACTAAGCCCCACACAGCCACTCGCTCACTCCCTCTTGCAGAAGCGGGGGAAGACAATCGGAACAGTAAAAGTGAGAAAACTCATCGGTTGAGATAAAGACAGTTTAATAGGTGAAGCAGAAGCCGCATGTGCAAGGAAAGCAAAACAAGGAATTCATTCACTACTTCCCATCAGCAGGCAGGTGTTCAGCCATCTCCAGGAAAGCAGGGCTCCATCACACCCAGCAGTTACTTGGGGAGACAAACACCATCACTCCAAACATTCCCCTCTTCCTTCTCCTTCCCCCAGCTTTATATGCTGAGCATGATGTCATATGGTATGGAATATCCTTCGGTCAGTTGGGTCCAGCTGTCCCAGCTGTGTTCCCTCCCAGCTTCTTGTGCACCCCCAGCCTCCTCACTGGTGGGGTGGTGTGAGAAGCAGAAAAGGCCTTGACTCTGTGTAAGCACTGCTCAGCAGTAATGAAAATATCTCCGCATTATCAGTGCTGTTTTCAGCCCAAATCCAAAACACAGCCCCATACCAGCTACTACGAAGAAAATTAACTCTATCCCAGACAAAAGCAGCACAGTGATCTAAATAAATATTTGTGCATGCTTAGTCTGTTAATGACGCAAAAGAAATGGAGTCAATTGGATTTCCTCCCATGAATAATATGTTGGTGTTTTGTGGATTATTTGGGAAGAGGTTATATAAAATAGTCTGGCAAGTAGCCTAGACAAACCATTTCTAGAATGTAGTTTTCTTAAAAACTCACACATTATAGCTGTTGTGCCACATCATTGATCAGCTAAACTGCATGGACTGGAGAGAAAGTGTTATTTTAAAGATCAATAAAGGAAAAGTCTCCTCCCAATGTCTTCTAGGAGCAGAGAGGACAGACTCAACACCCTCCTACTATTTCAGAGCAGAGATCAACAGGGCAGAAAATAAGAGGCCAGTTATAAAGGAAAAAAAATTTCAGAGGCGGTGTCAAGAACAAGTGAAACAATTTTCAATATGTAGATAGCTTACAGGTCTCTTTAAAAGAAGCCAAGTGGCTAGGAAGATAGAGGATGCTCCAGTTCAGAAAGGCTAAAAGAAAGTAGAATATATTTATTTTTCAAACCATAACAGCCTGGAGTAAACAAATGTTTCTGCTGCAAAGGCTTCTCTTTCCCCTGTTTCTGTAGCATTGCAAACAACTTCTAGAGGAGATGCAGGAGTAATAGAAGCATCCAGTCCTGCTATCTTCTGTTCTCGATGGCAGGACATCTCCAGCCCCAACTCAGGATTTCGAAGCCAAACCGATATATCATGTGGCAGAGTAAGACACATGCAACTATCTGACTCTTACAACAATTACCAGTGTCTGCTTTTATAAATTCTCTGTTTTCAAATAAATAACTCCAGTGAGTAAAGTAAAATGATAGTGAAAAACAATTAATTCTAATCCCATACATGAGAAAAAAAAAAAATAAAAGGAGAAAACTAAATGCAAAAATGCAAATAATTCCCTTTATTCTTTACAAAACTCTTTCTTGGTCACGGGACTCTGTTAGAGGAGGCTATGGTAGAGGAGGCTGTGGATGATGACAGGGAGGAGAAGGAGGAACAAATTCTGCAAAGAATTTCTTTCTTTCTAAAGAAACTGGGAAGAGAGAAGAAAGGATACATACGAAAAGGAGGCCCAGCTAAAAGAGTGAAGAAAGGACAAATTAGTATGAGAGAAATACATATCTTTCCAAAGCCCATTGCAAGTAATGGAATAATCACCAACAAAGCCTCTTCATTTATGGTACTTCACTGGGTACCTGACAGTCCTTAGAAGCACCGTCTATTTATTCCCAGAAGAAATCAGAGACACAGTAGAAAGAGAAGGGAAACAGTAAAGGTTTACACTAGGGTCAAAGGCTGGAGGAGTGCAATATATTGTCTCTCTGTAGGTGAGGGATGCCAATGAAAACTGATGGTGTAAGAAGCTACATTCTTCTCTGATCTCCTCTAGATGCTACGCTACCAGAAGAAATTGAAAACGAGGTATTAGCTGTGCTCAGAAACCTGCCTTAAAATTCACTCAAAAGCAATTCCACAGGGAAGGTTAATCAAAATCTCCACTGCCCCCACAACTTAGCCATGATTCAAGTGTTCCACTGGAGAGATATCTGTGACACTGCTGTTCTGGGCCCACTCCCATGCCTCGCTGCACTCCTGCCTCACCAACAGCCATTCTACCATGCAAAAGTTTTTTGAAGCCTTTCCCTTCTAGGGGAGAATCCTTAAGAAAGCCTCCTGCTTAATTTCAGGCACCTTGGCAGCCAAGCAAAAGGATCAGGGCAATTCCCTTGGACACTCCTGACAGCCTTCCTTCCCAGGCAGCAGCACAGGTCACCACCAGACCCACCCCCCCCTCCCACAGCAGCCCTGGGCTGCCGCTGTAAAGCTGAGCTCCCATTTATCACACTGCAGTTTTACAAACAGCAGCTGCCTGGGGACAATGACTTGGTCAATAGAGATGAGCTCTAAATGTGGCCCATGATTTCATTCATCGAAGCTGAACAGCAGAGGAGGCGCTGAGTGGCTTTATAGCAAAACAAACCATTTTGCTTTTGGGTCACTAGAGTGCCATGACACAAGACAGTAAAAGACCAGTGTACCTCCTACCTGGTAGCTGTTTGATGATCTGATCTTGATGTAACAACATTTGCTTTATTCTTGATAATGAAAGAAAGTCTAAGTCACACCTGGCCGCCCTCCTGGAAATCTCACTGGAGAAGGCAGAAATTAAAAGGATGTAGAAGGTCAAAACTGTATTTTCCCTTGTAAAGGTGATCTTTCTGCAATCAGCACTGGGAAGTAAGGAG
>NW_010308607.1:62882-128835 GCF_000700745.2 Antrostomus carolinensis
AAGCATATATGCACATATGCACTGAGAAATACTGTAAAGGTCCTCTTACATAGCATCAAAAGAGATGCAGAGCGTCCAGCACAGAGCCACAAAGATGATTAGGGGAATGGAGCATCTCCCTTATGAGGAAAGGCTGAGGGAGCTGGGGCTCTTTAACTTGGAGAAGACTGAGGGGTGACCTTATTAATGTTTATAAATATGTAAAGGGCGAATGTCAAGAGGATGGAGCCAGGCTCTTCTCAGTGATGCTCAATGGTAGGACAAGGGGCAATGGGTGTAAGTTGGAACACAGGAGGTTCCGCTTAAACTTGAGAAGGAACTTCTTTACTGTAAGGGTGACAGAGCACTGGAACAGGCTGCCCAGGGAGGTTGTGGAGTTTCCTTCTCTGGAGACATTCAAGACCCACCTGGACACCTTCCTGTGTGATCTCATTTAGGTTCCTGCTCCGGCAGGGGGATTGGACTAGATGACCTTTCGAGGTCCCTTCCAGTCCCTAACATTCTGTGATTCTGTGTGATTCTGTGAAAAATTCAGGCTTAATTATTCAAATTCCTATTACAGTCAGAACTGTATAAATAGAAAAAACTATGTTCTGAACACCAGAAGTTCAGCTGGTGTAAACTGACTTTGCTCCATTTAAAGAAAAAGGATTTTGACAGCTTACATTAGCTAGCTGTCTACATTTTATCAACACCCTCTGAGAACATCTTTGTTTTTCTCTCACTCAGATTCAGGCTTAATTATTCAAATTCCTATTACAGTCAGAACTGTATAAATAGAAAAAACTATGTTCTGAACACCAGAAGTTCAGCTGGTGTAAACTGACTTTGCTCCATTTAAAGAAAAAGGATTTTGACAGCTTACATTAGCTAGCTGTCTACATTTTATCAACACCCTCTGAGAACATCTTTGTTTTTCTCTCACTCAGATAAGATCCTTTCAACATGCTTAAGATACACTCAACTTTATCTTTCTTACTTAAGAAAATGGTGTTCTTCTGAAAGCCATTTAGAAATAAAAATAAAAATAAAAAGAAGGCCTGTCTGATGGGCTAAAATCTGCCCACATCATTATCGCTAATTAGATGTACAGCTTCTTCAGTGGCATATGGTTATAAACAGGATTAAGACCAAAACAGAAGATAGCAGGAAGAACATAAATAATAGTTTTGGAGAGCAATAGGGCATATGTGTGGAAAACTGGTGAAAAGATGGAGTTAAAGGCAAATTCTTTCCCCATTAAAATCTGACAAAAAAATTGCATCTATTCAAGGAGATGAAAAAGACTTTTCAAAAATATCCATTAAATTGGGGGAGGTGGGGGCAGGGAGGGAGCGGGGCAGGAAGGAAAGTTTTATTTCACCTACTCATCTTTCATACTTCTGTAAGGAC
This sequence comes from Antrostomus carolinensis, assembly GCF_000700745.2. Taxonomy (NCBI): domain Eukaryota; kingdom Metazoa; phylum Chordata; class Aves; order Caprimulgiformes; family Caprimulgidae; genus Antrostomus; species Antrostomus carolinensis. Next base: position 64,275 of record NW_010308607.1, read on the forward strand.
AATAAATAGTTCTGTGTTCAGGGCACTTGCCCAACATGGAGAAGAACAAAATGCAGTCCTCCATTCTGATTAATTTCAATCGGGGCTTTTTTCATATAAGCTAACATGGTACAGCTACCTGCTGCTTCTACTCATAGTCAGTTCAGATATCACAGTTTTTACAGTGGAAAGGAATGAAACTGCCAGGTGCCTGGCAATAATTAAGTACATTTCAATAGGCACTGCTGTTTCCATCCATAATTTTATACAGGTGACATTTGAATTATTCCTACAGTTCATAGAGCAGTTTTCTTAAGATTTCAGCTATATACACTCTGCACAGGTATACAGGACCAAAGGCTGCATAGCTGATAACTTATCAAACACATCCTTCTCTTCCTCTGTCTCTTTCCTTTTCACTTTCTCATACTTAAAGCCGTGCAGTTTGTGATGGGATTTTGTATCACCCTGCCTTCACAATTTAGCTAAAGTCAGAGTGGAAGGAAATTCAAGCTATAGCACTTATTGAAGGCAATTCAATCTGATTTATCAGACAGGACTGTTGAAACACCTCTTGGAGGACAGCAGCTCTTGGCTTGGTCCTCATGTATTTTACAGGAATATCAGTACAACAAATAGACTTACTGAGTTTCCTGATATGACAACTCATTCAATTAAATCCTTCAGACAGAATTCTGTGAAGAGAAGCATACTATATCAAATAGTGCATTCCACAAACCACATACAATAACATTGGCAAACAGGTTTACAAGCATGTACCTCTACAGCTTGATGCTGCCACAGTGGAGGAGGTAAAAAAAACACCATATACTAAATAAATACATATGCACAGCTAGTGGCCTGCACTCCAAACTTTTCTCCTAGTCAGGCAGATTGTGTTGATTTCCTGTACAGGTCAAAGAGGTATAGCAACCATACATGACTGGCTGCAAGTCTTATGATCAGGAAGCACTTTACTTGTCAATCTAGGTAATACATTTTTAATTTGAAACCTCACTTACAAAGGAAAGGCAATATGCCAGATATTATAAAAATATCAAAATAAATCTATCAGTTTCATAACAGACTCTTTGCACCGTTATTCCTTTAAACACAAACACACATTTGCTACCACCATATCTTAGCTTTCTCCTGTCACTGAAGCTTAGAGAGAAGCAGTGTCAGCAAGTGCCTCTAATTTTTAAGTCCAATAAGACACAAATTAAAGTTTACTGTTGATTTACTTTCAATTTTTGGGGCTCCATGTCTTGTCATTTGTACGTGATCTATTTAGGTTTTCAGCTTCATCAAGCACAGACTGCTTCTTTATCTTTCTGTACAACTTCCAGCATATGTTGGAGTTTTGCTTGCAATAAACAGTAATGACGAATGGACAAGATATTAGCAAAGGTTTTGGCTGATTCATTTCTCTGTGCATCCATTACACAGCAAATATTTGCTAAAATTATTCTGTACAAGGGAAAGAACATACTGTTTTTTAAGTTAAATGCACTCTTAATCAAGCAGGCTTGTCTTTAGAACTTGAATTTATTCATACAGAACAAAATCTTCACTGAACACCAGAAGCCTGCATTAGAACAGCCACAATGAAAAAGTCTGAACAAAAACTTGTGTGCATGCTGGTATAGAGAACATACATAGGAACAAAGGACTTTATACTTATACAAGAACAAAGCACCACAGAATAAAGCCCTTTTCTTTACAGACCCTCAAATGCATTTTAAGAAACATGCTGTGATTTATAAAAACCTACTGGACTTAGAAAAAGGAATTGAATCATAGAGATCCCATGGCTTCTGTATGCAGGATATTTTGTGGCTAGGACATCACAACAGCATTAAAAACTCTGAGTCTTTGGGAAAACAAGAAGTCAATTCTATTGAAAAAAAAACACTACTGGCTCGGGAACAGTTTCTACTGAGATCATATTAAATACCACCGGGGTGAAGATAAAATGAAAATAATGAATTCTCTTTCTAGTCTTTTCCGAAGTGGACTTCTGGTGAATACTGTCATAAGACAGGCAGTCACAGACATCGAGCTGTGGCAAGGGATGATCAGACATCATGCGCAGGCCCTTGGACCATCTTTGTAAATGCACCCAAGCAACGGGTCATCTCTCTTTATTTGCCTCTTTCAAAGGCAACAGTGCTTCACACACAGAGTTAACAATATAAGATGGTAAATTTTGAGGTCACATTTTAGAAGGTATTAAGCAACATTGGTACTTAAGAAAACAGACTTTAGACCAATCCAAAAGATAGTTAAAATCATATCAGTGTATTCTGTGTGCATGCTTGGTATGTTGTATATGTTGTTTAGACATAAACTGCCAGATTCTTCAGATTAGATTTACTTCAAGCTCACGGGCAGCAATCTACTTTGGAAGTATGCTATGAGTTGTATGTAAAATAAAATTGCCAATGCATAAATGAGGAAGGCACCACTGGTGGCATGACTTCAGGCTTGCTAGATGGATTGCCAGACCTTTGGCACCTTACAGACACTCAGCAGTGAGTGATGGTGAGCACCTGCACTTCCCTCCCTGACACAGACATTGAAGGTAAAAGGTTGACTGTCATGGTTTCTGGGAGATCTGGCATCTTCTCACCTGCGCTGCCTGCATCTCTGGATTTGGGGCCCTCAGTCTCATTCTGGAGTCAGAAATGTCTTTGTCCTTAGCACAGATAAGGAAAAAGAGGTAATTTCTAGCACCCAAAGATGAGAGGTAAATTTTGTACCCAGTGACAGTTCACTCCTCTGAGTTTACTCTCCTTGAGTAAGGAGTGTAAATCTCCCTGCATAAGCTTTTTCAGCCCTAGTGAGGATGGACACCCAATTGATAAAACAGTAATGAAGAAAGAGCTCTTTAAGGCATCAGTAGTAAAATGTACTAAAATGTACTTGTCACGGTTGTTTGTCTGTATCCTCTGATAAGGCTTTGAGGACCAGGAAGGACTTTCTTTTTTTTTTTTTTTTTAATTTTCTTTTTTATTAAAAGCTCTCACATTTCACCTTTAAGGCACTATTGCAAATTTTATCTTGCTAATTGACTGCTCATATGGTAATCATTTTACACTACATTAAGTAGTGTTCTAATTTGTTTTAATGCCCTCATTTAATGGGAACAAAGTGCAGCATATATAGAAATTATTAAATCATTTACGTATTCAGTATACATGTTTGTCATCTGGTTTTAGGTAAGAAGGGTGTGTATATGTGAGAGAGAAATATAGAAGGAATATATGTCCAGGACAGAATGAGAAAAGCAACACAATAAACTGTCAAACTGAGAAGAATGAAGGTGAGACAGCAATCCAGCAGGCATCAATTTCACATTGTTATGTACATCACTGAATGCTTTCTGCTGCTTCACTCGGGCTGAAAAACAGCAAGACAGAAGTAAGAACCTGATTAAACACATGACTGAATATACCAGGGATGACATAGTCAATGAATGTGTTTCTTTCTATTTAGACAGGGGAATCATTTTTAGTGTGTGTGTGTAAGTGGTAAAGAATCAGTAGTGGAAAAGACACTGTCAAGAGCTACATCCCTGTGCTGCACAGTGACTCCTTCTGTGGCCCCAGGTCATCCACAAAATCCCCGTGGCACTGAAGCAGAGGGTATTCTCTCCCCAACACATTTCTTCTGCTTTTATAGGGATCTGACTCCATGCTTGGCTCCATTATAGTTCATTAAAATATAAGTTAAGAATAAATAAGCAATAAAGCAGCCACGTCATGAATATTCAAAGTTCCCTGTGAAACCTCAGACGTGGAACTTTTTGTATGCATTTTCAAAAAAACATCAGCTCAGGCCTTTATATATAACATTTCCTTATAAACAACATAATAACAAGAATATTTGTCCTTATATGTCCTACTTGTGTACACTAAAGCATATTAATGACTGGAAAATGAATAGCATAAATTGAACTCCCAGCTGTTTGCATTCTTATTGGTGGCTCTCAATATTCCCAGAGCTACCATTTGGAAACTATTACTTTTCTGTCACTCACTACTCTCCTCCAGAAGGTCTAATGAACTGCGTAGGTCAACTCTCTGTCTTTGTCTTAGAAAGAAGAGCTAATATATTTTCATGACCTGATCTGACTTTTATTGTTGTACCAACATAGTTGAACACTTCATGATATTGCGTTTAGAGAGAATTCTGCACATCACTGAGGACACAAAAATAGTGCAGAAGGACTGAGACAAGCTACTGATATAGAAAAGGTGAATGGGATTTATTATTTTTTTCTAAATCTGCAGATTTAAATGTGTATAGATAGCTTATGACAATTAAAACTTTGCAAACAATAATACTAATAGCAATAGAAAATTCCTAACATTTTTTTTCCATTAATCCAACATTAGGATTACAACACAGTGATCTCCATGGTTATCTTCATGAAAAGGTCCCTGCATGACTGTGATCTTAAAACCTTTAAATCAGACAACTAACACAAAATTCCCATAGTTTTTTTAAGCCAGATACATCGAATAGTTTGGCCAAAATTCAAAAGATTTGTAAGTACTGCCACCTTCTATTGAGTTCTCTAAACACGAGACCTACTGTCAGCACTACTGGACAAGTCAAATACTGTATCATCCCTTATTGACCTATAACAAATAGAAAGTGTACTTTTGATTTAAAACTTTACAATCAAAATGGCAATACTTATTGACAGATAAAACATAGATATATGCATATGTACAGATACAGCCTCATAAGCACTGCCAACTTTCTGCAATGTTTACATGAGCTATTTCCACACTAGCCAGTGACCTTCAGCTGCTCCGAAAAGTTATTTAGCAAATAATTTCAACAACATATATCTCAATGAAAGTATTTTTTAAAAATCACAGATAAGGAATTTTTCCCCCCATAGACTGTAAATTACTCAATGCAATCTAAGCATAATGGTCTAGGATGAACAGTAAGTCAATCAAAAAAATTTCCTTCACCAAAATATAGATAGATAAATAAATAAATATATGAATTAATTAAATTTAAAAAACCAAGAAACATCATAAAAACATGAAGGGGATGAAAGAGAAGAAGGGAAAAAGTTACAACATCCAGAACAGCTCTGTGGTCTTCCCCTTCATTGCAGGTACAAAGAGGAGGATAAAGGCAAAAGCTTTGAAGCATTTTTTTAATTTAAAAAATCCCAAGAGAAGTCTTCCATTTAAAGAGAAAAAAAAAATCTACCTATAAATGCTCTTCCAAATTTTTCTTGTTTTCAATAGAAGTTGTTGTGATCGGTGTACAACAGCAGAACTGAAACCTGGAATCTGTGCTTGTATGACATTGACCTGCCACTCCTTGTTGGTTTTACGTTAGACATCAACCACCCAAACCACACTAACTTTCAGCTCCTGAAGATGAGCCCTTTCTGCTCCCATTTTTATAATGCGTAGAGTTTTCCTGTTTCCCCCAGCTATGGATAACCACATGGATCCCACATCCTTTCCACCATCAATATTTTTGGTCATTTCTGCCCACTACCTTAACAGTTACTGACCACCACATTCCCACTGATAGCTTGATCTCAGCTGCATAACATTAAAAAGGTTAGTATCAAAAACCAATCAGGCTTGGTGAAAGAAGGGCTTGTATTAGCTGCAATTCAATGACGTTTCCCCAAGACACACCTTTCAACTGTTTCCCTATCACAAATCCTTTATTTATTTAACCACAAGACATATGCAGCCCTAGTCACAATGTACTAGTGCAAAGAATGCCATCATATAAAGGAGTAGAAAACACTACTTAAAGTCTACTTGTCTCTGTTTTCGTGGTCATTCTGGGACCATATGTTCTCATTTGCCCTGTGCAGAGAAAGAGGGAAACAACTTATTTCTTGAATGAACCTCTGAATGATACCACTGAGATTTTCTTTACTGCACTCACAGTTAAATAAACCTGATTCAAGAAGTTAATTGTTAACCTTCTCAGCATCCTTAAAACATGATGCTAACCAATAGACACCTGTAGGAGGATAAAAGATAGCACAGTCTAGAAAATTGACTCTGAAAATACATATACACATTCTTATACTGTAGGTCCAAATAGCGCTTAACTTCTCTGTTAAGTACCCTCTACAAGTGTAAAAGGTACTCAGACCAGGACCAGAATTTTTTCATTGCCTTTGTCTCATACTTGTCACCAGCCTGTAAGAGCTTCTCCTCGTTACAGACACCAAAAAGGCCCTAGGAGGAATGTATTCTGCTCACAGTCATTCTATCCATGCCCTATTTCCCTAGTGAGTGGAGGTTCCTGTGTAGCAATTTAAATTAAAAACCTACCCAAAGGGGAGCAGCTTCTAAACACTGTACAATTTGACACTGGAAACAATTCTTCTTTTCCTCTGAATCATTGATTTTTAATGGCACATTTGTAAAACTCAACAAAGCTTCTATCAACATGTTGCAGATTGTTGAACCCTATATTGCATGGGGTTATCCCAATCTGAATTCTGTCCATGCATTGATCTACAAGCGTGGTTATGGCAAGATCAACAAGCAGCGCATTGCTCTTACTGATAATTCCCTGATTCAGAAACACCTTGGAAAGCTTGGCATCATCTGCATGGAAGATGTGATCCATGAAATTTACACTGTTGGGAAGAACTTCAAAGTTGTGAACAACTTCCTTTGGCCCTTCAAGTTATCTTCTCCTCGGGAAGGAATGAAGAAGAAAGGGCTGGAGGTGTCTCTCTCCTCAGCAAGCTGCTGTTTTCAGAACAGGTCAGCATCAGTTTTCATTCCTCCTCGAAAATACCAAAACCACTACTGCAACAAATCAGAATTCGTTATCCTTTCCCCTTCCCATAGTGACTTCAAACATAACCCTTCAGAAAAATAGGTATGTTCTAAGCACTGGAGACATGCCAATACTAAGGAAAATTTAATAGAAACAGTTGGCAATTGGAATAGTTGAAGGTGCTGGCAGAAAAAATTTTTCTCGACATTTTCCAAAATGCCAGGTTATTCTTACTGCCTTCATTTCTAAGGTTTTCCTTGCTTCATATATTGAAAAGGTCTGATTTGCAGGGGATGAGTGTCCAAAACTTCAAAAACTCAAGTCTGGAACAGACAGCACACAAATTGCTCTGAATTTTTTGTTGCTGTATTTTAAAATTTCTGTAACTTTGCTGCTGCAGAGCATGTCTATCTTATAGCTTATATTTGACAGAAGATTGTATCAAAGCTCTTCTTGACACACACCTCAGGCAGAGCTGAATAGCTTTTGGCAGCAGATGAAGACGGAACAGAAAGTAGGCAGCACAAGATAAAGGCAGTTCAACTTAAGCACATGAAAATCAAGAAACTGGGCTTTCTGCAAAGCTGTTTGACACAGTGTAGCATTGTTGAAAATCACCTTTCTTTTTCTCTCTAGCACAAAGTATAAAATGACAATTCATTCCTGAAAAGCCTGATGTACCTAGTCATGAGGAGATGTTGCTGTCAGCAGTAGCCGATTACTTATTGTAGCATCATATGAAGGATTTGCATATCTTTTTAACTGAAGTAGAAAAATGTAAATCTATTTATGCCTACAGATTTAATGTATAATGGAAAAGAACCTCTCTCTCTGGCTTACAAAGCACTTTGCACCTTATCAGATGCTATTAAAATGCATTAAATAGCTCAAATAATGATGCACACTTGACCTGCATGGTGTCTCAGCATTTCGAATCATTTCCAATTTTTGTCTAAATATGAAACAGTCCAATCATCAGACTGGACTGATGATTCATATATTTGTAATTCAGGTCTTTGGACTATTAAAAAACCCAGCATATTAATTAGTTCCAACAATATGCTTTATGAACTTCAGAAAGTTCAGAGTGATTATTAACATTAGAGTATGCGTTATGGTTTGCCTAAGCTTGAAAGTTGTTTCACACTGCAGTCTTAACATTTAGACAAATCTGGAATGGCTATCCTACACATCATGCATCCACGCAGCTTTGCTATTGCTACTTCATGCATTTCTCTTCTGCTTCACCCACACAAATCTCTAATTTTCCAAAGTAAATATAATCTGTTTTGGCAGAGATAGTAACAGTAAACCTCAGCACAATAACTGCCAATTATGGAGCTTCTATTATTATTGTGGTAGTTTTTTGGTGTATCTTCCCGCAGTCTTTGGAACTTGGATCAGATTCCCACAACTTCTCTCCTGTTATGCCTTTACACATAAGAAGTGAGCACCACCATCATTTTTAAAGTGCTGTTGAGCAGTATGGTCTAAGCACCAAATGCCCTACTCCTGATGGACTTTAGTGCAAGTAACACAACTCAGCAGTGGCAGAAACATGTCGGGACTGCAGAGGGAACACTGCAGTCCATGAGAGTAGTTCTACTACTGTCCCCAGGATTTTCATAACTCTTATCAAATTCTTCCACTTTCTTGTAGACCAAGGCCATGTCAGAAGTATGAAAAAGGTAACCTCACTTGATGTGATAGCTGTTCACCTATACTGGCATCCCACTGACCCTCTACAGCTAGAAAAAAGCAAGGAAGTCCTAGACTTCAGCATAAGACAAGCTAAAACAATGGCTATTTTGCAACTGGTATGTGATGATGAAGCTAGAATCACAAAAATGTACCATAGAGAAGATGTGAAACCAGACGAGCAAGTCCGAATCTGAAGAACAGCAGATAATAGAAGAAATGCTAGTATTGCCTAAAGCAAGACAGTAGTTTTGAAGTGGGGATGTATCTACATCTACCATATAGAAAAATTTCTTTCAAAATCGAGCATTTGTTTCACGAAATGTAAATTTAAAATGTAAATAAAAGAAAACATAAATAAAAGATTCATATTCAACTGCCCTGCATGTTCTAGTTCTTTTCCCTAGTTACTCAGCAACTTAACCTGCCTTGTTCTTATAAGTAGTTATTCCTCAGGCACGTCCTTATGAAAAATATCCCTATGACCACTTTCAGATGTGAATAAGCAATAAAATGGTTCCCTTTTTTTGACAAATTAGGTGAATTTTGTACTGGTCGTAAGGCTGGAACAGTATATCCCTCCCTATCACATCAACTAATGAAGCTTACATGAAGACGTCTCCCATTCTTTTAGGCTATGCCCTCTAGGCTGCCCTTGGCTTTGGGAGGGTAGCACTGCATAATAGAAGTGAAAAAATAGTCACACAACTTTTCATATATTTGGAATTCAAGTAAACTGTGTCTATCCTAAACTGACTGGCCCACCAGTGTTTGGAAGTGATGGTGATAAAAAGTTATAAAGAGTTGACAAAACCACTAGCTTTCTCAAATAAAACATCTAAATATCACTTCATCATGAGGATAGAAAGGAAAACAAGGTAAACTGCAGAAAGGGATACGTTTACAGCAGAAAGAGTCTCATTTGTGAACATGTATTACATTTGCTGCTTCTTGAATACGATGGACTGGTTCATGATTGGTGTGAGTGAGTAAGAGTGGCAGTGAAAGGATGGAAATTCAGCAAACTTCATAGGTAGACACATAAATATCACCTTACTGAACACTCAGTAGTTCTTTTGTCCACACTCAGAGCTTTGGAGGAGACACAGATAAGCAAATGGGACAGATAAAAAAAAGCGATCGCACAGACTGCACCGTACAGTTTAATTACTGAATTTATCAGCTGTGCTAATTGAGGAATACACAAGAGTTACCTGAAAAGTCCTGGAAAAAGCCTTGGCGCTCAAGCAATTAATCAAACAACAGGGACAAGGAGAAATTACCAGACTCACCATTCACAAATGGCACTATACATGCAAATACAAACATAAATACTTTGTACTCATGTGAGAGAAGAATGATGACTACAGCATCTACCCAACAGCCAGGACATGTCATATATCTCATTCTCCCTCACAGTAAAAGCAGCATTTTAAATCTAGGGTTATGGGAATAGCTCAGTCACAAAAGGTATTAAGCATCTCCTCATGCTGAGTATCTTGAGCATTAGTTGATTTCACCAAAAACCAATGACCATTGATAATGAAGTTAGTGAAAATTGAGTCTTCTCAGCACATCTGGGATGACACCCACAAACTGTAGGATCAATGTTATCATCTTCTGCAAAAAAATCATCAACACTCCAGGTCTGTTCTTCACTTATTACTCTAAGGAAATAGAGGATTGATTATTTCTTTTTATTAAAAACTCTGAAGGGAAACCGCATCAGGTGCTCTACAGCAAATGGAAGAAATGCACTGTCACCAACGGCAGAAATCTATACTCTCATATGTATATTATTTTATATTTACTTTTATGAGAAGTAAATATAATAGATAAGCTGAGCTTGATCTGCTGGTGAACTGTTCATTAAAAAGAAAAACTCTACATAAAACTGCCCATAACAAATAATTCAGTCCTCTCCTGGATTAATATATTTTTGATTACTATCGCCAAGGTTGCACTGAAATAATTTGAGTCAAACTCCTGCCAAGTTCCTGCTATTGAAAACTATTTTCTAATTCAGCTAACATAGATTTACAGTGATTGCTAGACTTTCTGTCATCCTTTTTTTTAAAAAAGTCACCTTGAATGTCACAGATAAGCCATTCTGATTTTCTTGACTCACCAACAGTTCCCAGTGGCATTAACAGTATAGAAATTAAAGTTGGAAAAAATACCAGAGACCAAGAGTTGCAAGAATTCAGAGTGGAAAACAAAAAGCTACTGAGAGGATCCTCATCCTTTTTAAATCTGTTCTGCCATTTTACTAGGCTGGGATAGCTAGTTAACGTCTTCACTAGATGTATCTTCTGATCTTGGATGTCCTCCAGTACCAGACTGCACTGAAATTCTGTGCGAATTCCAGAGGGATTTTCTTGCTTACACAAAAATCAGAATGATTCAGAGAGAACAAACTCATTTGTTGATATTTCAAATAAAAGTAACAGTGAATCTGTAGTACAAACCCAAAACATAACCACATAGATGATATTTAGGTCTCCTTTACAGGGAAAAAAGGTAGTTTTATACATTCAATTTATCATAGGTGATTGTAGGAAAGGTAATTGCATTATCAATACCTGCCAAACTGCCAATAATGGTAACTGGAGAAAGGGTACTCAAAGACTGTCTCTCTCTATACTTGTATAGAAAGATCGTAAAGCTCCTTTGGTCATTTCCGAGTCACATAGGAGTAAATTCCTTAAAAGGCTCAGGACAGTTCATGCTAAGGCCTCAGATATTAAAGGGCCTTCATGGGAATTATTACTGGGAGAGCAGATGTGATGTTTCAGTAAAAAGTGTGTGACAGGAAAGGAAACAATTGCAGAAGTAAAAATATTTTTTAAAACATTAAATACTCTTGGACAGGTGTATCCTATTTCACAATGACACATGATCCACGGAGTACGCTTATTTGATTTTCAGAAAGGTGCAGATCAAGCTCCGTCACGTCAATCAGCTCATTGCTGAATCCTAAGCAAGGTGTCCTGCCTGTTTTCTAATATCACTTGCAGCTTCTCCTGACACCTCTGCAGAACACTCCTCATGAATAAAGCCAGGGGAACAGGGGGAAGGTGACTCTCCAGCCTCAACTCTCTGCAAACAGGCTGCTGTAGGACTGACTGACAACCCAAGACAACTGTTGACTCCGGTAATGTATTCTTTTCAGGCTCTGTGACAAAGGATATAGGCAGGCAGTGCCACGTAGGCTGCAGCTGTTGCGATAACCCCTCTTTCATCCAGCTCATCAGCGAAAGAGAAGCCAAGTAACTCTGTGCCGCCACATCATGAAAATGAAAAGCGCTGGGAGTTCCTTTGTCCAGTAGCCTCCCCACTCCATCAGCAGCGAGGAGCCATGAACTTGCCCTATGCGAGAGAGAAGGATTCAAACAGCTTCCACGAATGCAGGGTGCGAGAGAATGAAAGCCGTGTTACAAAGGAAGAGAGGTTTTTGTCACCTCTGCAACGGATTTTACTAACTGCATAGTATGTCAGGATCTAGCAGCACAGCCTGATTGCATGGCTGCCTCCGTCGGACCAGCAAGAACAAAGCTAATACTGCTAATACTATATTTACAGGTAAAACTCCTCATATTCCCCCCAAAAATTGCTTTCTTGTTGATGGTACCAAGAATAAGTTTGGTCATCATCTCTTCCTACAGCTTAAAAGCCAAACCCAAGTGTTTCACATTGCTCATGTGCCAAGCAAATGTGAAAGGAGTTACTTAATTGCAGAGAAACTAGTTTTCCTCATCTCCTGATGACCAGCAGCTGTTGCTTGCTTATTCACTGGACAAAACCAGGTTGGTCATTTTGCGTTTGTTCATCTACAGAAGAATAGGTGCCAAGGCATGAATATTGCCTTGCACCCTCCAGGAGGCAAACTGTTCTCCAATGTGACTGCCAGCTGAATTTCATAAGAAGAAAAGAGGAATTATCTCAACTGGAAAATATTTGGTGGACTTAGATTTGTTTAACCTTCTTCAAACTTGTACGAAATCCTAGCCAAAGGTAATCATCAGCAATCTAACTCAGGAATATCCGAGTTTCTGTTTACTCTACTTAGATATTAAAGCATTTATTCTTGCTTCCCAGCAAAGACATGAGAAGGTCCCTCTGGGGTGGGGTTTCTCCTACCTCTCCAAAATGATGTTACTTTCAACCCACAGACAGAATTAACTTTTCAATCACATAATTCCACAGAAATTATGTAAGTCATGCTCATTTATACTAGTGTTGTTTTATGTTTATAGAAAGATTTTTCCAACTAGTTTTATTTTGATGTATTCAGAAACAGGAGCAGTTTCTGCTGCTTCCTCAGATGTCTGAAAGGAAAACTACCTCCACAGTCCAGAACAATTTTGCTGCTTGCTTATTTTGATTATTACTGTTTTAAACATTTAAGCTTCTTTAGAAATAAAGGAAAACAATGTCTGAAACTAGGGGTTCATTAAGTGAACACACCAGAACTGTACGCAGCTCAGAAGACATTAAACGATCCTACCTGTCATTGGGTTTGAGAATACCACGGAAGATAACATTGAGCTTAGTGAGATGTAATTCAAAAAACTCCATTAGTATAATAATAGGTTTGTCTACTGGCTCTGTTTCCCAGCTACAGTGCATTAAATGTCATTTAACTGTTCCAATAAATTCAGGCTCATGGGTGCAATTGGTAAGCAGGAGAATGGAATAAGCTGGTAGAATAGATGGATGAATAGACAATACAAAGATTTAATGAGCAGTTAATGTGTTGAGGATGGAACCAATATGAAAAATCATTATTAAGTTCACTGTTTTGAAATTTTAGCATTCAAAAAATGATCCTCTGAATTAATAGTTAATTTATTGTATGCTGCTTCAAGTTTCCCGTTAAATTTCAAATGAGTTACTGCGAGAACTTACTTAGCAAGAGGCACAAAACATTTGCAAACACAGACAAAGTTGCTCCTGTGTCAGATGTAAACTTGTAACAAGATCATTAGTGCTGTGCTTTAAAGACAAACTGAATGTTTCCTGGGATTTTCTGGTTCCCATGGAAGAACAGAACACAGCAAGAAATTGCTTTGTGTACCATCAGTGTTGATACAGCAGGGAGACTTTATCAAGAGATTTATATTTTCACAGCTCACTTGCCTACAAATAAATATTTCCAAATGAAATATTTTCCGTGGTGTAGTCCAATTTGTTTTCAGAATAGCTAAGCCTGTTAAAAAAAAGAATTACTTTCAGTTACAGTTCCTGTAGGCAAACTCAGCAGACAACAGCGGCCAACGCACCTATGGCTTCAGCCACTGGAGCTCCTTTGCCAGTCGGTACAGCCAGTAAGAGCGTGTGGCAGGACACCTTTGCCAGCGGGGTATCGTCACTGTTCATCTTCAAAGCTGCTGCTGCTGCTGAGTGAACAGGCACTGTACAATGGTTTCAAACCTGCTCTGCTACACTGCCGCCTAGTCTGGGATTTTAAGCCTCCTTACAGACTTCCCTGGCACAGTCAGAATTACCTGCTGTTCTTTAGATGAGGGCAAAATCAAACCTTAGAGAAATTTATTAAAAGTCAAATAAAACACCCAGCTGGTTCCATCAGAACAGGGCACAGAGCTCTTGACTGCAGAGACACTGCTCTTGAGAAAGATGTTCTTACTCAAAAATCAAACCACACACCCCACTAAAGGTAGATATCAAATGGGCATATTGACATGCTGAGAACCCAGTCCATTTATTTCTACTTTATTTCTGAAAGACAGTACTGCAAGAGAGACAAGAATGACAAGAAACTGGAAGGGAACAACAGTACCCACATACCAAGTCCTTAAGCTTGGTCTGGAGAGGAACACCTGATCGAGCAGCAATGCCTTCTTTCTATGGCTGATGCAAGGTGTTGGCATTAGGTCTCCCACAATGGGACAACAGTTACATATTCTGAAAATCACTGTGCAAGGGGTTTCTTATGTCCTACAGTGACAACGGTAAAGCCAAGGCTCTGCCTGTTTCCCACCTTTTTTGCAGCTATCGGTCACCTGTGCAGACCATGAAAGCAACCATGCTGCAGAGGCTGTTCTGCTTCCTTCACCACAGATGGACAGGTGTCAGGAACCAGTGTGAGAACCCTGGGTTCAAGCCTGGTTTGACACAGGTTCTGGATTCAAGGAACAAGGTTGTGTGTATTGTAACATTTAAGTGATTGAAGAAAGGTGAAAGAACGGAAAGGAGGAAAGCTAGAAAGAGAGGATATAGCATTTAAAGGTGGAAGAAAAGAAAAGAGGAAAGCTAGAAAGAGAAGAGAAAGAAAAAGGCTCACCACCCTGGGTTCCAGCAATGAAGATTCTTCTTGTATTCTTTCCTGCTGGTGATGGAGTTGTCTTTTCTTCTGCTCACAATCCAGGATGGTGAGAGAGACCCCACTGATGGCCAAGGCTGTTGCCTTTTATTTGCTCCAGTTCTTAAGGTCCTTCCCAGCAGAGAGAGGTGATTAACATAAGCATGCAGGCCTAATCAGTCCTTCCAGATGGTTCTGGAAATGGGTCTAGACCACAAGATTCTGGAAATAGGCTTGGGGGTCTCTGGTGATTCACAGACCCCATAGAAGTTCTCTTTTGTCATTTATTAGGTGCATAATCATCTCCTTCAGGCCATCACCATCAGTGGTCATCAGGGCAGAGACTGGAGTTTGGAGACAGGACAATATCCTCCAGAAGAGCTTGTTCCTTATCAGCAACTCCCCTTCTCCCTAGGTCTCCCTTTTCATTCTTATCAATCCCCTTGGTCAACAGAGTGGGAGGATCAGTATAGGAGCCTGCCTTTGCTTGCTTACATGGCTTTGGAGTTGTTTGAGGCATATTTTTAACAAAGTTCCAGCGTAGTATTATTTTTTTACCAGTCTCTTACAACAGGCTTGGCCATGAACTGGCCCACAACTTGCCCAGCCACACGGCAGTGCTCATGTTTCTTTTTATGATCATGCTGTCTTCATTGTTGGTGAAGGAATCACTAAGGCCATGAAAAATCCTTTCAACATACCTTTAGCCCCTCACAAGCCACACTTTTTATATTCTGCTGCAATTTTACAGAAGAGAACTGAATTTTCCTTCCCAAAAAATTTGCAAAAACAATGGAAAAATCGCATATTTTAAAATTAGGGAAAACAGTCTAGACAAAGCATCACAGTTTTAATCCTTTTTCTTTTTTTCAAAGAGAACTCAGCTGCTCATTAATTTGCTGGATGCCGCATCTTATTATTTATTATATAAACCCTGTAAAGGAAGAGCCAATCTCTTCACTATTTGCATAAAAAATGCTTAGCAAAGTGGGCATATGATTTATACAAGCTCCTAAATATCACTACAAAAGTAAAAATAACACCAATAGTAATAGTACATCTCTGTGACATCAGCTTTTGTGCTTATCTCTTCCCTTTGGGGAATCTTCAACAGGAAAATGATAAGAAAAGTGGCCTGGCATCTCCATTATGGCTAAGTACTTTTCTCAGTCAGAACCACAACCTGTGAACTAGGTAATTATTTCAGGCAGGTCTTTTTTCCACACATTTGTTCAGTGAGTGAACAATGTTGAAGTAGGTTTGAGACTAATTATTTTTCTCAGGAACCCCAGCAGGATTCAGTGGGAGGTCTGTTGCAGTGATTTTATTAACTGCTTTGAAGATTTGTGATCTGAATTTACTATTCAGGGTTACCAAAACTGTGTAATATAGGTGACCTTCCACTGGTTTTAAACAAAAGAAATGGAGCACATGCAAATTTGGCACAAAATAAATGAATTACAGGCAACTGAAGAGAAATGCTTCCCTGGATTTTTCTTTTGTTGAGGCAGAGGGAAATGAAATGCCCCCTCTCTGACATTCACAAAGTCACTTCCTGCATTCAGAGTTTTCTCTGAGTGTTTCTCTTTATACTTTCCAACACAGAAGGAGAAAGCTCAATGTGGAAATGGCATGGAAATGGCAGGCACACCTGGATGGCTTCACTCCTATTATCCAATGTAAGCATATCAGCAGGTGCAGCTTCTCATTTCTACTGGTGGGCACATACACTGCCTATGTAGCCCTTCTCATAAGAGTTAGCATACAAAACAGCTAATGATTTCCAAAATGCAACCACATGCACTGAGTGGCCCAGTCTGAGAGCCAAATTTGATTCCCATTTCTTCCAGGTATGGTTTGCCTAGTTCTGTAACATCAGGTTTGAATCCTGCTTCCACTCCACTTCATCCATGAGCCTTTCTGAAAACTGTCTTCTGTCTTAAGAAAAATTACTGAAAGCAGCAAAGCAGCAGCTAAATTCATATAAATCAGAATTGTGATTCTAATTTCCTCAACTTCTTGTTGCAATATAATTTTTCACCCTTGAGCTGGAATAATCCTTAAGAAATCTTATGAAATTTCTGATATACATGCCTTTGGTCACTTACTTTCCTAAGTAGAAAGAAACTCTTGTCTTAAAACACAATTATGAATAAACCCATCACAATATTACTGAACTGTCATTTGTGTTTCAACAATACAGCAGAACATTTTTTTTTCTGAACTTTTCCACATAAAACTCAATATTAAATAAAAGTATTCCATATTTATAAATCTCCAATTTTACTTCAATAAAGTGACTTATCCAGAATGATATACTGTATCAGTCACACAATCTAAAGCTTTGTGTTCAGAAAGCAAAAGTTGACTAATAACTTATTTTACAAAGAATTAGCATCCTGTACAGACATTGGCAGACTCAGGATAATTGTTTATGTTTCTACTGAAGGGTTAAAGTACACTAGGTTTCAAAATAAATACATGCAGTAGATATTTTACCACTAGTTGTAGCACTTGGTCAAGCAAAAGGTTCCTCAATATTTTCTGATGGAATAGTCCACGCTTTCAAAGACCATAGTGAATCTAATCCAAGGGATCCTCTTAAAACAGTAAGTTGAATAAGCTTCTCTGAGTAGTGAAACAGAACTTGAATTGCCATTCAGTGGGCTGGACCAAGGGCAGAATTTCTTGATTTATAGTTTATCTTCCACATATGCTTGATTGCTATTTAAAGTACATTAAAAGCAAAACAGTGTACATTTCTGAAGCAAATTACAAATTCCACTACATGACAGCAGAAAGAATATGCTTATGTGCCAGGTTTTTCATTACAAGAATGTGTGAAGAAAACCTATTATAAAGTAAGATAGAAGTAGAGGATTCTACTTTATTAAATACCAACAGCTTCAAGAGACCTGCAAATTGCTAAAAGCTGAGAACACAAAGATGACCATTGCATAGATAATTTCACAGGTGCTACCGAATGTGCTTCTCATTATTTAAAGTGAACATATGTACAACTGCATCCCTTAAAGTGTATAATGCTGAAATAATCCTTTGAAAATGATAAAAATACCTCATTTCCAAAGCATATCACAACATACTGAATTATAAACTTGTCAGAAGTATAATTGCTTTTTTTTGCACCACACTGAAAAATGTTTTACACCTGGTTAAGAAAAAAGGGTCATACGGTATACATTAAAGACAAAATAATAGCAGTCATCAGGTTCTCACAAGGTTCTTCCTTCAAATTGGCAGTGAAAGTGAAAATATATCTATATCTACAGACATATCTACAGGAGTTATTCCCAGATACACACAAAATTCAAACAGAAGCACAAGCAGCATCGGGCTGCAATGCCTTTTGGGGTCTGGGGGGGGCTTTTCATTCATCCTTACTATTTGCCTGACACAAGAAGGCTCGAGAACCTTGTCCCACCTGAATCTGCAGTAAAATTGCTTTCAGTAGAAGTTCCTGTTATGGTATGCAGGTAGATGACCAGCCCTTGACCTGAAGTTTAGCTAAGTGAGGAGAACATGAGGAACTCTGAAGATGAGACAAGAAATTGCTGGACCAGAGTGAAAAGCTGTCAGAAGCTACAGGTAGTGCCATGAAGGATGGCTGGATTGCATGTTTAGTTAAGGGGAAGCTATGTGAAAAATAGTCAAACTTTGTTGAGAAGCCAAGAGGCGTACTGGGGACCCCTGAGGAGCAGTGTCATGCAAGGGCAAGAGTACCTTGGTAGCCATATTAGTGATACGATGCAAGTCTGAGAAGACCTAGATAATGCTGTCAGTAATATCAAATTTGGGTATGGATGTAGTGAAACTGGGAAAAATAATTAGGGACAGGTTTTTTACTTAGGAAGGAGGTAAGGGCAGAGACTGAGAGAGAAGTAAGTGGGCAGGTGGAAAAAAACAAGCATGGAAAAATGGAGAGAAAGGGCCCAGCCAAGTATAAGCAAGCTGCTGGTCAGTACAGTTGTCTGGCCAAGCCCAGCACCTGATCACCAGTCTACTCATCTTATTAAACTTTACACCTAACTGTTTTCTCTGCAACTATGCTTAAATATGCTTTCTGTTCTGTGTATGAGTGTGCGTGTGAGATGTTAACAAACTTCATGCTGGAATAGCCAACAAGGAGGGTAAAAGGTCTGGGAGCCAGCTACCAGAAAAGGTGTGGTCTGGAGAGCCCGAGAGTGGGCTATTCTCGGGAACCACAGGTCTGGAGACATCTCGACAAGGGCTGAGAAAGGAACCTTGAAATGTATCCAAAAGATGTACTCTGGCAATCAAACAGGAGGGGATGCACGCAAAGTCCACCAGCCAATTAGGGGCATGTGAACTGCTCGTGCTGCAAGTGAAGAGCCAGTAACATGTTAACAGGTGTGGGTGATTTCATTAGTTTTGGGGTATAAATATAACTATATTAGAACAAATAAATGGCTTCTTGCTTGATCATATTGATCGTGTGGCAGAGTCCATGATTGAGTTCCCGCAGTGTGGGCATAAACCTACACATGAGACACCAGACCCAGCACTGTTCTCCTGTGTGTGTCACTTTGCTGGTGGCTAGCTGTGAGTGTGCATTGGGAATACATGCTCAGCCTTTCGACTGCTGGAATCAAGGAGGACGGAACTGCAGCAACCTGATCTAGTGGACTGAACTGGAAAAATCCAACAACTCCCAAAGCCCAACAGAATGAGCTTCCCTCAACAAATCTGAGTGACAACAGAAAAATTATTTCAGGGAATATTCTTTAGTGAATTATCCCAGGATGTCTTATCAGAAACAAGATAAATTGTCCTTGAATATTTCTCATGCTATGTTTACTTTTAGCCAAGAAAGGGATGGAAGGTATTTTGTAATGATTAAACAGCAGAGGTGTGTTGTATCTTTCACTCCCTGAAATTTAAAAAAGAAAACTACACACAGTAGCCAAAGATGAGACAAGTGTTTCTTTAGGGATTAAATATGGGAGGAAGCAGTGGCTTGTAGGACTGCCTTTTTCAAAACATCTTAGCTCACCACCATTCTTTATTTTCCTCCCATCCCTCTTTACCCTTAGTTTTAAAAACACCAGAAACACCTTAGCCAAATATGTATCTTTCTCTGTGAGATAAGAGGATGTATCTCCCATTTTCAGCCTGTCCACCTCTGGACCTACAGGAAAAAAAAGTTATATGTAAAACTTCTTGCTGACTTTCTCTGACCGCTCTGATCTCACACTCTCCCACTCCCTCTTCTCGTGGTGCTCTACTCACCCCTTCTGGTGTCCCTCATCCTCCCCAGTTTGTAAGGTCATGCTTTTGCTTTCTCTACATCCTTTGTCTGTAATTCAATCCTCTTCTCAGCCAAAATGGCAATTTATCTCCTTATATAACACCTTAAAGGCTTGTTTTGTCTCTGTTGCTTAGAAGTCACTTCCTTCTGAATCATTTTGTGATACTCTCTATGAATGCCACCATATGATATAAATTATCTTGTGTTTCACTTGCTGGAGCTCCAAAATAAGTGAAGAGTTCCAAGTAATCACACAAATATGTGTATCATTAAACTCTTCTCTTAAAAAAAAAAATAATTTAATTAGAATGTTCTCTTCCTTAGAATTGCAGTATTGGATGCACAATTGTAACTGAGACAGAATGCAAAATTAAAAGTATTGCAATCAATCCAGAAACGTAGACACTAAGCTCCAGGCACCAGGGTAGCCTATTACATTCCATCTATTATTCCAAAGTTGGATTTTTTTTCCTTTTTATGTAACTTTCCCTAAAGCTTGATGTCTCTCAGTTCCACGCTGCAGTCTTCTCCAAAGCAGCCATAAAGTTGTATGTGAATTTTCTAACATGCAAGTATACAAAAGGAAAAAAATTAATTTGAATATTATCACCTGATAATTCTCTATTTAGAAACACAAAATTAAGCTAGGAGAAATAAAGAATAAACTGTAAATGTAAATATTCTGTCACTACATGCTAGTTTATTCAAAATACTGCTTGTAAAAGTACCTACATTATATTAAAGACATCAGGTATTCAATAAATGTTTCTGTAGTCACTTGTTTTCAAACAGTATGCACACTTGTTAAACACTGAAATGGACTTTATGGTTCGTCGTATCTGGCCTGTTGCTAGTGCACTTTTTTCCCAACTGCTTATAGAAGTTTTTTAGCAATTGATAAAAAAGTCTTTCTTTTCCTCAGCTATTTGCAACAAGGTAGCTCTACATTAAGAGCAGTAAATCCCAATATTAGTCCCTAAATACAAGGTCTTGTATTTTGCACTGTTGAATTTCAACCCATTTCTCTCCATTCAGTCACCCTGCCTTTGATCTGATAATGCCTCCTGGCTTCATTCATCACCAGATTTAACAAGCACTACTAGCACGAGGTCATCACTGCAAATGCTAACTCTGGCTCAAAAAAGACTCTTCAAGGCACCAGACCAGCATCTTTACTCTAGATCAACAATTCCACACTCAAAAAAAAAGCTGCCACCCCCTGTTTTGATAGTTCCTATTAAATTCGCAGTACTCATTGCCCTGATCTACATTAAAAAAAAAAAAAAAAAAAAAAATCCTATGCAGAATCTTTTTTTTTAATTGCAGGATGGTTTCCTTAGCCTTTAAAAGAGTAGTCCTCTGGTAACACCAAAAAAAATCCCCAAAAAAACCCAAACCCACAGCTGACATTATATGCTTTTGTATTAATTGTTGTTTATTCTATCTTGTCAATATCAAAGCCTGAAGCAACCTAACACACTTACGCAGATTATATCCTCATAATCTGAAGTAGAACTCAGGCTTGAAAACTGGACATAAAATTTATACTTCATGATTTTTTTTCAAATTAACAAATATTCCAACAGAACCCAATGAAAATTACACTACCAATATTCTTTTCAGACACTATTTTTCATATTTCTTGTAAATAGAGGTTATTTTCATTATAAGGCATAAAGTTATTTATTTTAATGAAGAAGCACTGAAAAAACAGGGGTTCCCTCACTGAAGACGTTACTAAAACAATCAGTAATGACATAGTACCTGCTCCAAGAAGTAGTCACTAAGACAACGTACAACATGTTTATATATAAGTAGCAGGTGGGAAAGAGAAGATATGAAAAGAAATAATGAAGTGTTCAGTACAGCCACAAGTCAGAGAAGACATTGTAGATTTTAAAAAATCACCTGCCTTTACCATGTATATGGAATATGTGGAACAGCAAAACAGCATTGCATTTATTTAGTTCCTACCCAAAGCAGAGAGAATTAGTAACACATGAGAGTGTAAGGTCAGTCAACTGCAGCCATCCCTTTGGTTTTACCCAGTTAGGGACCCATCTCTGTCAAACACATCCTGAAAAAGAGCCACGGTTTTGCAGCAATATTATCAGTAATTATATAGCAGGATCCCTGTAGCAAAAGGCTCACTTGGGTATTTTGAAATATAGTGAGTTCCTTCCAAATACCTAATTTATTTTTTGTACAAAACATATTAAAAAAACATGAAGTAGGGTTTGAGCTGGCTGGAAATTAGACCTGCACAAAAAGGCTATATTTCAAGAGTCTTGTGATAACCTTAGCAAATTAGATGGGAAAAGATCTACCCACACTAGCAAATATGTCTAGTTTTATTGTGCTGAGACAGAGATAATTCAGCACTTTTACACATTTCATTTTAATTGTCACAGAATTAGTCGCCAAAGACTACAGGTGCTTTCAAAGGAAATGTTAAATCAACAACCGGAAAAAACATAATTGAATACATTTTCCCAACAAATACTAATTCACTGTTATTAGGAAGCTTTAGCCTGTGGCGTCCTTAAAATGCATCAAAATGATGAGTACGTAGAAATTAATCTACTTGAAGTCCTCATATGCAGTTTATGACCTTGCTGGAAGGGTTTCCTGTGTGTTACTTGCTGTGTCTTTCCTTCATCTGTCTCTGATTGCAATTGATTGATTCTGTCCTTGTAGTGCAACCAAGACCACCAGCCCAGGGTTACTGCTTTTGTAATGACCCAAACTCACTGAAGATTGGAGGAGGGAAAAGTTCAAGAAGAAAGGGTGAGCCTTCTATGGAAAACAGCCTCCAACTACAACCAAGAGCCAGGGAGGGAAGCATGGTCTGTGGAAGACACTGAGCAGCCCCAAACAGGCTGTCAGGAAGCCAAAAGAGGAAGACTTTGTGAGTAGACACACATCATTTTTCAGTGTCTCTTGTGCTGTGTGCTTGATAGAGTGTACATGGCTCACACTGTCATAAGACCCTTCCAAGGTAAAAAGCAATGCAGCACTTCCATGAGCACAGAGGTCTGTAGAGATATTTGTATCCTCTATAAAGAGAAACTGACTTCTCACAATTGATCTTTGGTTGTACAGCAGCCAGTCTCAGAGCTCCACACCACAGGGAAGTGCAGTATCCCACAGTCTAGACATAAGGACAGTTTCTGAATATTCTTCAGATTCAGTCATTTTAAAAATCATGGGCCCAGTACAACAGCCTGTTGAGCACCCACAAGCAGGAAACAAGCAGGGACATGACTGTAACAAAGATGTTATAATGGTCTTCTGTAAATAACTTTATTTCAACTTTTTCATATTTCCTTATAGTTCTCTGAGAAACTAAAATGCAGCGTAAAATTGACAGGTTGCAAGGTATTCTTAAAAAGTGAAGTACTACAAGGCACTAGAGTGGAAACTACAATCACAAGTAAGACTACACCACAGAAAAAACACACAGAAGAACAAAATCAGCTTGGCATATCCATCACTCTTTTACTTTATACGTTCCTATCCTGACAGACACTGAGTATGCTGTCCCTCTGAATGAACTCCATAAATACTGCCATAATCTCTGACCTTGTTCATGTACACATCAAAAGCTCCATTAACTTGAAAAACACCCAAAGAGTAAAGTCAACTCATCTATGCTTCCTTGTTGAATTGCACCACTCCAGGATCAGCAAATCATAGAAAACTCCTAACAAGGAGCAAATCACTAAATCCGTTTCCTCAATTTGTGCTTGTACACATACATAAATACTGGAAGCTTTCAAACCCCTGCAGGTAGCTGTCTTTTGTGCAACAGCGTGGGCACAGAAGGTGACAGTGAAATGATACAGTCATGCCACAAGTGCTCCTGTGTCATTCTCCTGGCACACACTATGGGACACGTGATTGGAACTGAAACTACGATACAGAAATCAGAGGTACAATAAAAATCACTTCAATAACACAGGCACCCATATGGACAATGCTGAGTTCCAAAACACCAGACTTAGGCAAGCAAAGGGAATAAAAATATAATGAGGTAAGCATAAACTGTAAATGGATGATAATCCAGTTCAAGTTCATCAATTGACCCCCGTGTTCTAAATAATATGAAATTCTATTATTTTTCTGAGTGTCTTGTGAAACTAGTCCTTGTGAAAACCATGTAAGTAAAAAATTTAAATAAACTTTTAAAAAAAGGTGTCTCCATTACTCCACAGCATTTTTCCTCACTTTTAGAAGTGGACAAAGTTTCTACCAGAAATTTTTTCTGTTTTCTTAACTATTACATTTGTAGGGACAGAAAAACAATTTCAACCAACAGTGAAGAAATTCCAGCAGATTTTACATAATCTTGAAGGAAAATAATTTACTTTCGTATTTAACCCACAATGGCACATACATTTCAGGGAAATACCGGTGCTAGGGTACAAAATCATTATTACTGTTAATTTTGAAAAAAAAAATGCCACAGTGATACTGTAACTCGTAAATACAGTTTAAGTAGCGAACAGTGGAAAGACCTGTAGCTCTGTACACCCAGCACGTTTGTTAAACTCCTAAATAATGTTTCCTCTTACCCTGCAACCTAGTGAAAATGTAGGTCTTTCCTGCCCTCACAGATTGTGTCACACCTTCTCATGCAGATTTCATCTGATCGGAATATAAACGTAAATACAGCAAACGTATTTAGTTAATTGTGGACCTATTGCAAAATAATGCCATTTATTTTTCTGCTTTTTAGAATGCCTGATTATACTTCAGAAACTACCATCTCCCTCTGGTTTTCCACACAATCTTTGCCAGTATTGGAATCAAGAACGCATCTGCCATAGATATACCTGCTTTGAGCAACTTGGGAGCCTTCCAGGCATGTGAGAGAGACAGAACTGTGTCTAATGTTCTTCAGTGTCTGGGAGGTGGAGTACTAAGAGTTGGAACGGGTAACTACAAGGTTGACTAGCTGATGAAAGCAACATTTCTCAGTGGAGAGTGAAGATCCAATGGACTGGTTGGACACATGAGTGGATAGATGGATGGATAGGAACCATTTAAGACTTTCTCCCAAGGAAAAAATGGAAATAAAGGTTTTATGATTAAATTGGCAGACTAAGTTATTAAGAAAAAGCCATAAGTTGGAGACTTTGAGTAGGAAAGTGTAAAAGTTATTCAGAATTACTACATATACCTTTGTTGTATACTCTCATTATTAAATGAAAGCCCAGAAGGGATATTTTATGCAATGCTGTACATATGATCTGTGTCTTTGTGTTCATTCAAGACTACACAGGTGAGAGAAACTATGGCTTAGCAGCAGCAGACTGCACAAGACAAGTTGACTTCTCAGCCTGAGGCTCATGAACACTATTCTGCTACTTACTCATTTGAAATGTTTTCAAAGCATTAAAAGAGGACACTTTCATAACTAATTTTTTTTTCCTCTAGTATAGGAATTCTTTCTAAACCAGACTATTTCTATAAACAGGTGTGCATGGGGGAGTGGGTCTGGCAAACTTATTTTTCAGCAGAAATATTTTCCCAGGAAATGCCTCTTCATCCCTAACTATAGTACTACATTACATTTGAGTACAGTCTCACAAAGAAATAGCAAACAGGGAGACTGCCCTACTAGGAACTGTGCCTCAGAGTCCTGCCATCCCTCCTTGGGTTATCTACTTCACGTGCAGGATGGGAAAACCAACCCATACCATCTTTGACAGAGGATGCATTGTGCTTCCTTCCTTTCTGTACCAACAGGGTACCGGTTCCCTCAGGAACTAAACGCTAAAAAGACTGACATCCCTTTTTTGCAATGTACAAACAAAAGATGTCTAGATTTCTTTTCACCCAATGAACACGCCTAAAGATCAGCTGCAATCAAATGAGATGGTATGGTATCTCACATTGCACAGCTCACAGTAGCAAAATTTCCATTTCATTTATTTCAGAGAGCATATCCAAGCACACTTGTGGTTTGTCTATCTGTGCTTCTGTTAACATTAATATCATTTAGCTTATACAAGCCCATGCTTTACTTATTACATGGATTCTAATGATACAGTATTAAAGATACAATAGTAGAACTGAAGTTTAAATATTGCCTCATGAGAAAGGAATACAGGGATTTCTAAAATAAAATCTATGGTTAATCTGTAATACATTATTCCACAATTCACCAATTATCATTTTCCCATTAATAAACTCATACAGGAATGATGAGCTTTTTCCTTGCTAGAGCGTGCTGAGGTAACAAGAGGCAATCTACTGTGAAAAAACCTGCTTTTAGCTGGCATGATACTGAATCGGTAGCTATGTCAGATAATGTATGAGATTTCAGTTCTGAATATATTGCCTCTGGCTCTTTCAGAAAATAAATTCCTACATAGCAAAACTTTATTTCGGACAGACGCTGGTTATGAAGTTAGAATACATCTGGTTAGTTTTGGACAGGCATATAAAACAGAAAGCCATCACCATAATCTTTGGGATTTGGGGGGTTTTATTGGGGTTTGGTTTTTTTTTTTTAATAATTCCTGGGATTCCCTTGATGACAGAGGAGTGAGAGGGAGGAAGGAAGTAATTCAATGTCAAGTTTTAAAACTCCATTTCGTACACAGAATTTTAATTAAGGAGTGCTTCAGGTCATTAGCCCTGAACTGCTTTCCAGTAGTACAAAATTGATTGTTAAAGGTAAACTGAATGATTTTTTTATCATAGAAACACAGAACGGTTTGGGGTGGAAGTGACCTCTAAAGTCATCTAGTCCAATCCCCTTGCAATGAACATGGACATCTTCAACTAGATCAGGTTGCTCAGAGCCCTGTCCAACCTGACTTTGAATGTTTTCAGGGATGGGGCTTCTACCACCTCTCTGGGCAACCTGTTCCAGTGTGTCACTACCCTCACCATAAAGAATTTCTTCCTTGTATTTAGATTGAATCTATTCTCTTTTAGTTTAAAACCATTACCCCTTGTCCTATCGCTACAGGCCCTACTAAAATATTTGTCCTCACCTTTCTTATAAGCCCTATTTAATTACTGAAAGGCCACTATAAGGTCTCCCTGGAGTCTTCTCTTCTCCAGGCAGAAAAACCTCAACTATCCCAGACTTTCTTCATAGAAGAGGTGCTCCATCCCTCTGAGCATTCTTGTGGCCCTCCTCTGGACTTGCTCCAACAGCTCCATGTCTTTCTTGTACTTTTTTTCATGGTTTTTTTTTTTAATTTATTGTTCTCTAAACTGAACACCAGAAACTTTAACAACAGGTAGGTAAATGAACCTTGCTTTGATCAAAACACATGGCTGTGCCAATTAGTGACTGAGTAAACAGCAGCGTGAAAAATAGTAACCCTTAATTACAGCCTCAAGTGTAAGGTTGGGGACTTTGTATTTTCTGAGTACCCAAAATGAACAGTAACTCACTTGCCACATGTTTCTTATGTCTCCAAGGTCTAATTAAAACTGTCCATCCCTGTTCCTGACCACCTGAGTACTGATTAGATCTCCCTGGATAAACATTGCTCCCAGCCTTCATCCACTTACGCTTCCTCTGTGACCCCTTGCTTCTTTTGTGTAGTAGCTCACTATTAAATTTTGCCTGCTAATTCAGCTGAACAATGCTGAACTGCAGCTCTCTCATCTATTTTAGTAAAGCAGTAGGTTACCTATATAACTGAGCTACTAATGTTAACATAATGAGTGCTGTTGACAATTGCTCCTAAGTTTCCGTTAGCCGGCTCAGTATGCCTTCACCCTTGGCCACTGCTGCCAAGAGCACTCTTGTTGTACTGTGCAAGGCTCCAGAATGTTTCCTGAAGGGCTATGCCTCCAATTTGACCTCCCAAACAATCCTTCCAATTGTCTCCTTTGAGAGATGATGGCGTTAGAGAAGCTACCTCGTTAGTAAGAAACCACAAGGGTACCAGCACCCTTAGTAATTACTGCTAAAAGTACTGTGAGAGTACTAGTTCTAGAAAGCAAGCAAAGTGACACAGAGTGTCCTTGAGATTGGAGAAAAAAAAAAAACAACAACAAAAAAAAACAACAACAAAAAAAAACAAGACAGGTTGTCAGAACTATCTGTGCGGACACAAAGAATTTGGATCCAAGCTATCTCAAATTACTCCTTCCAGTGTGCGTTGCTTTGCATGTATTTATAATGAATCTCTCAGGCTTTCACAACACTGAGTTCCATTCATTCTTCCCCAAGTCTGAATTAAATAAGCCTAAATGATTTGCTGTCTTCAAATATGCTGATGACTGCTAGTCTCTCCCTTCTATCAGCCTGTTGGCAAACGTTTTATCAGCACGTCATCTAAACAAGGAATCCCCTGGTACCACATGGCTGTATCAAATGTCTTTCAGATGCCACACAGCAATTCTTTATATCCCAAATCTCATAGATTAGACAAACAGTATTACTAGTAACTGTTTCCTCCTAACTGATTTTAATGCTATTGCACAAAAAAGAGGACACCTAAAGTATAACATATTTTAAGAAACCCAGGTGAAGGCAAAAAATGAAAAAACCCCTAGAAATTTAAATGTCTTGTAGAAATGTACCAGTAACATATGGCAAAGGAAAAATAAAAAGTTATGTTTCATGTGTACATACTTAATGTCCATGATAAAGGTGCAGTCAAAATATGCTAGCATCCAGCAAGGAAGTAGTTTTCTGTGAGGAACACAAAATCTGGACCACGGTGGAAGTCTAACTCGTCCCTTTGCACAACAGAAGATGAGGTCTTACAGGTAGCATTGGAAGGCTTTTCTTCCCACTGACCTAGAATGCAGGAATTCACAGCTGATGTGAATTCCTCCTTCCAAGAGAGTAACCAGTCCACTTAGATCCCCGCACAGGTTGGTTAGCTCTGTCATGCAAGTTGTTCATGGATGTTTTTCCTTTGTACCTTGGTAAGGTAAGTTTAACTGTCATGTTTGAAAACCTAGGTGGATAATCTTCTATGTAGCTTCTGGGGAGAAAAAAAAAAATGTCTGACCATTGAGGATTCATATAAAGGAATTCACATCATATCGAGAAACCTGACAACTGGGAGTATGCATCTTCTTGGAAGGGGCCAGCATGGAGCCATGAATAATAAAATAAGTGCTGCCCTGAAGGGAGAGTAGCAGTGGAAACTTATGGAAAATTGTACCTAGACAGCCTAACTTTGAAAGCAATACCAATACTTTTTTATGAGAGCAAAAGGGTTGATGAAGGGTCTGCTTAGAAATGAAGCTGCCTCCCCTTCCATGCAGAAAGGAGATGGGTGATAGGAGAGGATGAAGCTCAAAAGGCTGAGTTAACAAACTGAAAGACTTCACTGTGAGACACTTTAGAGGATGCCACATGGAAAACAAAAAAGACAGAACAGGAAAACAAGAGTTTCTATGTATACAACACAATAACATTAAGCCCAGAGTAGTTATAATGTGTTAATATTCACTGAGTAGCATCCCATATATAAGACAATATGATTTTGTTATTTGATTTGTAAAGTATATTTCTTGTAAACTATTGTACCATTTATACATATTTAAATACAAAGACAAAATCATATGAAAAAAAACATGAGCTTTGCAATTCAATCACTTGAATACATGATATTGTGTTCCTGTAAAATGCTGCGAGGTTATTATTCTTCTGAGTATCATTACAATAAAAGAGCCTACAGTTAATGTACCACAAATTAGCAGTATCAAAGAGCTCTCCTGAATAAAAGATGCAGACATATCAGAAGACAGAGAGCAATATGACCGGGATATTAAAATTTGCCAGCAGTAAGCAAGTTCAGATAAATACTGGTATCTGTCTAGAGAGGAAACAAAGTTTTGAGGTCAAGGCAACCTTATTTGTGATGACTAATGATAAAATAAAGCTCATCTGTGTTGAAGTGTATTAGAAAGGACAATTATCCAGAGGATTAGGTTTCCAGAACTGAATTCACGCCTTGAAGTGCACTGTACATTGATGGCATCCCAATCGGTCTCCCTGGGTAGGTGACTTGTTTGCATGCTGGCAGAGGACCTCAGTTTGTGTCACCTGAGCCTGGCGCGCTCCCATATGAGGCACACAGCTAATCCATTAGGAACCCCTTTGCTGTGAAACAGAGTGTATGACAGCTCCTCAGCCTCGCTGTCCCACCGCACTAAAAACCTCTGCTCGGCAGAAATACTCAGTCAATTAAGGGAGATGGCTGCTAAGAACTGAATTTTTTTTTTCTTCTAACAATTCTCTACTGCGTCTAAATAAAGAAATTTAGAACGTTGCAAAGAAGACAACAGTGCTCACACAGGCCTTCCCAATAGCCACTTACCACAGCAATTACCAACATATTTGTTTGTAAAAGCTAATTGCCCTTCTAGATCATTTAGGAAACAAGCCTGGCTCTCAGCTTCAAAACTCCAAACAGTTTGTGTTTAATTATATTAGACATTAAATGCCTTTTCTTGCATACTGCAAAAAAACAACCTGGGGCTACATTAAGATTCATATACAATGGTATTTTATAAAGTATTAAATACAAAATCTACTTTGAGCTTATTTTGAAAATATGTGTGTAAATGTTAAAGATTAATTATTTATTGCTAGACTCACTAAAATTCCATAATATATTTTGAAATATATTAACCAAGGCTATGCTTAATTTGGTTTAATATAAATTAAGAGTGGGTAACTTTGAATTTAAGAGAATTCACAAGGGAAGTAATAAGAATAAGAAATATCCTGAAAATGTTTCCTCAGTTTCATGCATCAATTCTTTATGTGATGCTCTGACCTCCTTGTGCACTTTTTCTAAAAATATTTGTGAGATCAGGTTTTATTACTCTGAGTGGTCACCTGAAAAGAGAATTTACACTGTATCTGCACAAACAATATTTTAAATTAACCTGACCATATATTAACAGTACAAATGAGTTGTCTTTCCATTCAGTTACATACTAAGTAGGATATTCTCCAACTTACTTGTTGAATTAAGTATTTACAATAGATTGTATTGAACTTGCTTTTATATATTTCTTAAAAGCCAAATGGAAACAAATTTAATCTACTTAAAAGAGTAAAATTTAATGTAATGTAAGGCTCAAATCCATTCAATTTTAGCTGCTGAATACTGCCCTGAAGCATAAGGAAACCTGAGTTTTGTGGTCACCTAAGCAATCGTAATTTGATTTGACACAACTGCATGTAGGTGTTATGCTTCAACCTTGTTGATTTTTTTTTTTTTTTTTTTTTTGTCGATTCATAGCTTCATTATTATTTAGATGCTGTAGTGACAGTCTTCACAAACATGTGACCTGATCTAAGTTTCTAGATCCTCAGCTACCGGTAAACTGTCTGTTTTTTCAGAAGTGTTGAGCACCCAATAGCTGACTCAAACAGAACAGATCTTGCTCACACTTACATGCCTTCACCTGTAATGATCCTTCAAAGTGGGATTCTTTTGGTCATAATACTGTGTTACTTGGACACCCTAAGAACAGGACCAAGATCAGGGACTCTCTTGATTATCACGAGATTTTGTAAGAAAACAAAGCACTGAGTTTTGTTTTGGGCTAGAGTCCAGTCCCAACTTCTGAAAGTCTCTATGACCATCCTGCCAGAAGATAATTGTCCATATTACTTTTTAATGTCAGAAAATGGCAGCTGAACCAAAGTGAATCCCAAGGATGCAATATTGTTCCTGGTTGAAATCTGATTGCTTTTAAAGTATTGCAAAAAAACAAACAGCTTGCTTACAACCCTGAAAAATATCTTCCATATCACAAATCATGTGCATTCAGTAACATCAGTTTTGCCTTGGCCCCAGCTTAACTGAGTTTATTTAAGCTACTTAATTGGAGTGCTTATACATATATATAAATATATATTCCATATACTGAAAACAATATATAATTGCTCTGTGTATCTTATACCTTCAAATTCTGATTTATTTCAAATAGGGCTTGCAATATAGAATATAAGACAGTAAGACTTTAGAAAACTGAAGTTCTCCTTTTTAAAGGTTACATGATCATTCTATGTATAGAAAACATTCTTCCAACATGAAGGACTAATTCTCTTCTTGTATTTTAAAACCTAACACACAGTATTTACTGTAAATTTAAGATGAAATTTTTATTCATAGAAAATGTTCAGGACATAAAATGCCTAATAGCTTTTCTACAAAGCTAGAAAAAATGCAAAGAGCTTATTTAATGGTTTCAAAACTGCAAAAATGAAAATGGGAAAAGTCAAACTCTTTACTTTAGAAGGTTCTTATATATTCCAAACAATCAATTTATGCTTGGAACAGGAAGAAGCAAACTTTTGGCAAACTGAGAAAATCAGTTGGACTCTTTCTAACCTAATTGTTGTCTCCCAAGGGGAAAAACACACTTTGTGACATGGTTTGTTCTTACAGTGCTACTTAGATTTACTCTCGATGCATTTCAAATCCAGAGATCAAAAGACAGACAGAAAACAAAGCTCTTAGGCTGTGCCTGAAAGCTGCAAATGTGTTAATATTCTCATCTTTCTTGTTTTCAAGATAATTACAGTAAAGAGCTGATTGTTGATTTCAAGAAGGAACTTAGCCTCTGATAGTGGTGGACTTTAAAACAAGAGACAGTATTGCCTTTATTGCAGAACTTGTTAGATATTTCTTGGGTTTAAAATTGAAGTCTTTATATCTACTATGCTTACAAATAATTCTAAAGTGTTCTATTGCCAAAAAAGCAAAAAGCATCTGCTATTATTTGACTTTGTTATTTTTATATAATGTAGAGATAAATAATCCTAAAGCTTTGAGCAACATACGCACTCACCAAAATTAACACAAAACTGTTCTTAATCAAACTTTTATAAATTCAGATTTATAATGAAAACTGAATCCTTAATAGATTTACTTCTCCCCACACCCCTTTCTCTATTTCTGAAGCAGAAATTGTTCTATTTATGCTTCAGAAAGAAGCTGTGATGACATGGACAAAAATCTTCCTTTGCCTTGCTGACAGTTCCAATAAATACATACATGCATTATTATTGCAGATCAATATAAAAATAAATTTGTTCCAGTTTTTTAGTGAAGGAAAAAAACTGTTTTCCTCTTTGGTCATTTTTAACTTTGTTAATAAAAGCAAAGACAATTTGGAAACACAGAGCTGGATTAAGTGGCTTTAGATAGGTACCATTCACAGAGGGCATCAATTAATAATGTCTCATGTACTACAGCTTAATAATGAGGACACTAAATGAGCCTGCAGAAGACTTGCCTAGAAAAGTTCACTTGGTCAGAGATGCAGCTTTCATACACAAACAATCCTTTCAAAAGGCTCCTTTCTAGACTATTTATCATTACATTGCAGTCTTCATGGGCCACTAACATTGATGTACAGTTTTTAAGTCACTGAAATTTTATCATGTTTTATTTATGAAGTGCTACATGACCTGTTTGAATTTTTGAATTTTTTTTATTTCAGATTAAACTACCCTGTGAATTTGACCAAACCTATGCATAGGCTATCTATGCTTAAAAATAAACACACCTGTCTCAGCCTGCAAGAATTAATTCATTAATGTTTATAAACTGCTGCAAAGACCAGTGTGAAGTTTTTGGATTCTGATCTTTGTGACTTCTTACATCTCTCTGAGGAAAAAAAAAAAAAAGTAAAAATTTACAGGGCTTGTTTAACTGTGCTGTCTTTGTTAGAACTATTTAACAGGAGATGGTTTCTTCTCCCTTATATGCTCTGGTTTTGGTTTTGCTTTGAGGTCATTAATAGCTTCTTCAGATTTCCTTCTTTTCTTTTTGCTTTTGCATGTTTTAAGTGTATTTTGAATAATTAAAAGCTCAGCAACATGCATTTCAGCTCAACGAAGAGCTGGTTATCAAAAAAGTGCCATGTCTATGTCATTTCTAATCCTTTCATGGCTCTTCAGAGATCAAACAGATGACAATTCTTCTAAATAGACATCATTTCTCAAAAGGTTATACGCACCTGTGCTAGAAAGACAGTAATGATTCCCTGAGAGCACCATAATAATCAATAATCCTTTGTCTGGAAGAACATCAGTAGTAAACTTTAGATAAACCACAGGAATTAAGCCAGACAACAATACACACTGGGACGGCTCAAGGCCATGCACTAGTTATTTTAAAATGCATTAAAAGATATTTCTTAATTCCTTTCATTGTTTCTCATGTTATCTAAGAATCTTACTTGCTTAGCATGTTATCTAAGTATCTTACTTGTTTAGCATGTTTACTTGTGGATATCCACAAGTAAACATGCTAAACCATGTAGCAAAGAAGAAGAAAATTTCTTACACCTAGCCCAGATGTATTCTTATCTGACGGCATGTATGGACTGCATTGCTGCCACAAATGAAGAAGATAGTCCCAGTTTTGTGCTGCAGCTCTTGGACTATTTAATTCTGCTTTGATGTAAATATGCTTTGATTTTAAGTCTTATTTTATCCAACCCATAATTGTTTTAAGCTTATGACAGAAAACACAGCTGGAAATGATCAAAGAAATGTTGGCCTTGCTCTCTGCAACCACTCTGGCGTGCAAGCAACTTGACATGGAATTTGCTTTTGTATACAAAGAATATAAGTAATTGCATAAATAAGTATACTATGGGCTTCAGTAAAGCAGTTTTCATGGTATTGTAAAGATCAATAACTAAGCAGTGGATGTGTTGTACAAGTATGGCTAAGAAAGGGAGGGAAAAACAATCCTCAACCCCTTACACCAGGTATGTGTGGGTTTTCTTAAGCCAAGGTGAGTTTTTGACTGGATGATGCAAGGATGTTGGATGTTACGAAAGAACACTCCAGAAATGACAGAAGAAGCATGGGGGGAAAGCACAAAGATAGCAGAGGCAAAAGTGCAAAGAACTGGTGAGTTTGGGCAGACAGAAGATTCAGTTTGGGCAGACAGAAAAGCAAAACCACCCACAGTTCTACCCTCAGATTCTGAACTACATTTCCTTTCGGTCAGGCTTGCACTGCCTTTTCCTTGCTTCTGCAACATTTCCATTGATAAAGTTTTTTCCTCATGAGAATTGTGGAAATATTTAATGCCAAAACTGATTTCAATAAAGTAATTTTAGGTACTGATTCTTAGTCCTGATATAGGACCTGTGATCCTATGATCTCCTAAAGATCCAATGCCTTCGAAGGAAGCATAATAAGAATGCAAAAGCAGCTGGATCAGCAACCCTAAGATTACAGACTAAAAGAGCTGTGGGGATTTTGATACCTAACTCTGAACATGATAAACTCTCCACAGCCATTAACTATTCCCAACTTCAGTGTCAGCCACAGCTGCTTCCTTACATCTCCCTCGGCACTTTAAAATACAATTTTCTACTTTATGCCAAATTCTCTTAAAGAAGGAGGAAGGGTTTGACATATGGTTCCTGACTAAATCAGTCTGAATCCAGAAACTAAGGGGATATGAAATATCCTAATTTGGGCACTCCAGTTCACACTGGAGCTTTCACACTTTTTAGAGTAACTTTTTCAGGGTAGTATCCACCACTAGCTTTTCTAAAAGCATCCCATGAGTTCCCTGCTTCCCCTCCAGAGCAGTAAGAGCACTTGCCTAGGTTATGGGAGACAAGCTCAATTCCTTCTTCTTCAGCATTCAAAAAATCAGACACATGACTCCCAACGCTAGGTTGTCATCTAGTCTGACTCTGACAGTGTTTGTATGAATGGAGACAAAAAGAAGAATTAGAAGAGGATAGGGAAGCAAGAGTATCTGTTTCATTCAGTTTGCTGGGGACAGAGAAGAATATAAATCCATATTTCAGAGCTTATCAGACCACCTGCAGTTCAGGCTCTTCTCCAGGCTGATAGTTATAATTTGGGCAATTACTGAAATGTATAAGCAGCCCTGAAAAAACATGCAGAATCCTTTCCAGTGTCAACAGCCTCATTCACAAGTGACAGGATAATGAACTTACCAGCAATTCTTGGTACCTCTCCAGCACAGTGAATACCTCAGTGCAAAGTGACCACTTCAGCAACCTTTGGAGAGATTCTTCAAGAACCTCTCCAAAGAGCTTCTAGCAATGCTGCCCTAGCCATGGCCATCTACTGCCTCAGAAAATTTGAAAGGTCAAACATTGATTGTCAGGAAAAGGAAAGGACAGTGTTGTCCTTATCACATTGCTTTGTCACTGTTGCATGCCCAGTAAGGTTTGATCACCCACTGGGAAACAGAGATATTCTCATGTGATTCAGGCAACTGATCATGTAGCTCTGAAACGTAGAACAACCATGAGTGGCTTCCAAGTAACCAAGAGCCTGAAATACATCCACATAAATTGTTATCACTTATCTTGAATAATGCATAGATATGTAAAAACTGAGATCTCTATGTGTAGAATTTGCTTCCATCCATTGGAAAAAAATATGTCTAATGAGTAATGTCATCGGCTGTCTTGCGAACAGCAGGCATCTTCCACACTGCTTACATTAAACTCCTAGTAAGGCAATAAACAGCATAACTTCTGCTTTAAGTTAGCATCCCCCCATTACAACAGAAAAAAAGATCAAAACCTTGCCATTAATCACAACTTTGCTCCTAAGCAGCATCATATCGTTACTTCAAGATAGGTTTTCGGTAAGTAATAAAGCACTAACAGGATAATGGCAGTGAAATAGCAAATGAAATCTGTTCTTGCTCACATTTGTTCCACTTCTCTGCACGGAGAGTAAAAATACATAAAATGGGACACTGAAGATATCCATATGCAGTATGTTAAAATTGAGAGGAAAAAAGAAACAACAAACTCTAGTGGATACCATTTTCTCTCATGCATCATCTACTACTTTCTGCTAAGACATACTAAGCTGCTAAGAAGCAATAAAAAGCTGTAATTGGAGAACTACAAAAGATTCAGGTCATGTAAACATACACTAGCCTAAAAAATAACAGTTCTCATCCACAGTGACATTGCTCTTATCCATCTTCTTTTCCATATTTTGGACATTCTTTTGACTGAGAACCCATATTTCTGTGGTTTTAGTTAATGCTGTGATGTTCACCCCAAAACATTTCTAACTTCAGAAACCTGCAAGTCCAGCAATACTCATACCTGTTCCACTGCCTAAAGGTAGGCCTGCCAGTCTACAATTCATTAATACAATGAATTTCCAAAAGTCTTCCAGTAGACCACTGTGAAGATGCATATGGCCTATGCTCAACTTGCATCCTCATATCCAAATCCACCTATCTTAGTAGGTTTTAGGGGAGAGATCAGCTCAAGAGAAGAGGCCAGTTCTCCATTAGTACAACAGGATGAGACCAATTATGGAGAGACTCTTCCATGCAGGAATCTGTGCAGGTGGCTAGATTCATAGTGGTTTTATGAATGTCTCTATCCACTGCACTCATGTATTCAAATACCCATTATTTCATGCTAAGGAGGTTAAAATTTAACCCCCTTAAGGAAGTATATCTCACCAATACTTCACATATGAAAACTATAGTGAGTCAGTAAAGCATGTCATACAAGAGAGTAATCGTGTGACTATAATTAATTCAGAATATTTTACTTATTTTCCAAAGATTTTAAACCTTGCAGACTGTCCTGGTTTTGGTAGGATAGAGTTAATTTTCTTCTTAGTAGTTAGAATAGCAGTGTTTAGTTGTTTAACTTGCCTGCTTGTCTTCAAGAAGAAGGTACTAAACAAGCAATATCCAAATTATCAGAGTAGTCATGGTTAAACCTGCTTTACCACAAAAAAATCATTACTGGGAATATTTGCAGTTTTACAGCTATCATAAGTGCTTCCTGAAAAACAGTTCTGAAAAATAGTTTGCATGTCCTTAACTAAACTAGAACAAAGCAATGTATAAACCAATGGGGTTTGGAGGCTGCTTTAGTAACAACTAGCTGCAAAGAAATCAGATCTGTAATGCAGACCCATACCTTTTGCCTCTGTTTTGTCCCTATATTTGACCAAGTCATGCATGGTTCATTCAAATTTTCTCTCACTAGAGAGGGTATATGGTGCATTTGTACTTCTTAGACCTCCACAATTTCAACAAATGAAAATTCATGCTGAGAATCTACCCCACATAGAGCAAGGGGAACGCAATTCACCTGTGATTTTCTGAATAGTTTCAGCTTCATAAATGTACTCACTGTACTGTTTCCAGCCTTTGTTTTGACCTTATTCATAGTTCCTAGTTTATAATCTTCTAATATTGCATTTCTCTCACACATGGCCACTCTGGAAACTTCACTAAAATGTACTGTATAGCTAAAACAAACTCTGTTATAACGCTGCTATTGTTAATAGACTTCAGCATTATTTCCATTGTGAACGTTTGGTCTCTTAGAACCATGTTAGCAGTCCAGAGAGCTGTTGCAGAGCAGGTGGTTCAAAAGGCATCAGAAAATCGTTTACAAAATAATTAGGAATATATATTTTTTTAATTATTTACAAATGATCCTCTACACATAAGCACACAAACAAACAAAACTAGGGAAAAGATTATTTTTTTTAAAGGTATTAAGCCTGGCTTTGAATTATGAGAATTGTGGTAACACTCTATACCTCCCAGCCTCTTCAGAAAGGATACCCAGTCCTTTGTTTTAAAAAAAAAGTGGTGAAACATTAGACATGTAGACACCTACCTGTCAACATGGTAGGAAAAAAGACCAGGGAAGGTTTGGTCAGGGTGGATTTTAAGGGGAGAATGGGGAAGCTACTGTGAACACGTACCTCAAACCAGCAATAATTACTGGTCCTGCCCCTAGGAAGAACAAAACAACTTCAGATAAATCATCTCTGTCAGCATGAACACCACCTGGAGCCAACTGATCCCTGAAAATCATTTCACAGGTTTCTGCCACATTTAAAACATATTCTGAACTCCTATTGGGCAAGAGTTAGAACAAATTTTGTATTTAGTGAAAGGCAGTGGACAGAACAGCCAAGTCAAAGGTTTATGGAAGGAAGAAAAGCTATCTGTTTCAGCATGTAGCTGTCATGAGTTATTTTATGGGATGTAAGAAACCTAGTAAATCACATTCACATCAAAAAGAAACTACATCCAATGCTGACTGAAATACATCTCCTTGCTATTGCTGCAACCAGAGAGTCTGACCTTCCACCTTACATTTAATAGGAGACAGAAAGGAGAGCCACATCTAGCAGAGAATAATCTATGAAACCTCTTAAAAATAAAGATTTGCAAGTCATAAAGAAAACACTAAGAAATAGGAGGTGTATGAAAAATTGTTTATGAGCTCAAATGCATGAAGAATTGTCTTTTTTCATATACTTATAAATTAATCCCTATGCAGAAAGAAAAGGAAGACTAGGCGAGCATGTATCACACAACATAGAATTCCAACAATTACTTATTTTTTATTTCCATCTATAAATTTGAAAATGTAGTTGCCAGCTTTTTGGTGTCTACTGTAATTTTCCTGCAGACGCTAGAGTCTCCAGACAATTTATTATAAGATTGATACATTAAGTATGAAGTGGTTTCACTATTTAGCCCTTACGTCACATCCACAATTTGCTTATCAATCCTTTTCAGGGAAAATACAGTTTTATACTTAAAAAAAAAAAAATAAAAAAAAATTGGTAAGGCACAATTATTCATAGCTTAAAGCCCAGTCTTAGATACGCTCATGCATCCCTTTAACTTCAGCTACATGAATCTATTGAATTTTGTGCATCTCAATCTATACAAAATAACAAATACTAGTGGTTTTTCCAGTACAGGAGTCTTTTCCCTATACATTTATTTCAAATGCTGAACCTATACAGAATTAATAGCAGCCTATCCAGCGACAGCTGAAATTTACATTGGAACTTTGCATTCATTATTATCAAAGACACTGCTCACAGGCTTGTGCTTCAATATATGCTGATTGTTAACAAATTATTGGAGAGAGTTGCAGTAATGCAGTCCAAACATTGCACAGTAATAGTAAACTGATCAAAAAAATCTTACAGTGAAAGACTTTTTATTCAAAAATATTGATTCAATAGCAATAAAGCTATTCCAGAAAAAGCCATTAACTGTTAAAATCCTATGAGAAACAAAACAGGTGGGCTTTCTACAAGACCAGACCCCTCCAATTCCTTGTGCCATTGCTTTTCTGGAGTGACTGAACAATTTGTCAAGGAGCAATTCCTTCCTGAGAGTCAACCACATGGGGAGGTAGGCAGCAGAAAGCAACCAAAACCAGTGTTTACACACAAACACATATAAACACACATAACGTATTTAGCTTTAGTGACATTTTTCTAAAATAATTCTATTTTCCTGTTCCACATATGTGCTCATATTTTTTACAGGGATGGCTGAAGTTTCTCTGTAATAAATGTTTTACCACACACACACTTTTGAAAAAAATGACAATTTTCTCATTAGGTAAAAATTTGACTTTTCAGTTTAAAATATTCTGCATAAAATTCAAACAAACTGAATTTAACAGTGCTTTTAAATGCAATTTTTGTGCAGCTTTTCCTGCTTTATTCTAGGTGCTTTTCATCTGTATTGTATCTGTCATGATGCATTAAGACTGGAGATTCACATCATACGACAACAGAGGAAAACACTCACAATCACAGAATCACAGAATTGCCTAGATTGGAAAAGATTTTTAAGATGATCAAGTCCAATCATGATGTCACTTTACACAAAGCAGAAGTCATCTAGACATCCACAGAGAAGACTGAAGGTATGTCAAGGAGTGTCAACTCTTACAGGGACACCACAATACAATTTCTGAATAAAGGTTATGTTCCCTGTCAAAAATTTCTTACTGAAGGTATTTTTGCCTATTAAAAAAGAAGCTTTTCTTTTCTTTCGTTTCTTTACTAGTTCTGATTTTTTCAAGTAAAGCAATACCATCATATAGTAGAAATATATACAATATTTCACTCTGTTTGTCAACAGCATCAAGAGTTTTATAGTTTTTATTTAAAAAAATAAAAATAAAAATATTGACAGATCTGCTATCAGTAGTTACCAAAAACCCTGCTGCTTTTCTAGCTGTTAAAACATCCAGCTGAACAATGAGCTATCATTAATATGGAAGCTTTCCCACAGGGAACATATTTTATTGACTGTGAGAAATGGGTGGCCAGTAGTGTAGCTTCTTCCTAAACCAATGTATTAACGGAGACACTCCACAAGTTAACGTATGAAATTTGATCTTTATACCTTACCTTTGCTGATACAGAACATACCATTATATTGCATACCGTATATGTTTAAATAGTTCACAGACTCGAATCTACACAAGATAGAAAACACTATGAATTTTATTATAGACATGCCTCAGTGTTTCAGCCCCACGGTGCCGGATGTTGTACAAACTAGGAGATTAAGATCTAAGTAGTAAATTGTCAGTTATCTGAAACTGGGCTCTTTGAACTTGACTGTCTGAACAGAATGATCTAAATTACTGGGATAATAAAAAAGAGCACATGTACTTATTTGTTCCTTTGACCACTTCTCTTTATGGTTGTTTTTTCACCAGCCAGGAAAGCAGCAGGATCACGTATGAACCTTTGATCCCAAGGAACCCATAGTTCCAAGTGTATTTAACCTGGTGCTTGTGACAGTGCTTGAAATGGCGTCACCATTTGTTTTGTAGGTCCACAGGGAGTGGATGCTGGGTGACATGCTGACCTTAAAGTCATTAACAAGATGCTGGTCTTTTTAATTTGTTTGTAAAGAACAGAGCGCGTTCTGAAAATAAGTAAATAATGATGATGATAAAAAATAAGCCCTTACTAGAAATATGCTTTGAGTTTCAAAAGAACCCTAACCAGTAGGAAGCAATATGAAAATGCTATGCACAATATGCAGGAAAAAATCCTAGAACCCCCTGAAGGTTGCCATGCTGCAGATACAATACGGTTTTCACACTGAATAAACTGTGTGACTCAGCTTCTCAAAGGTTACGATGAAGAGTTAGGGGAAAAAACACCTACGAAAATGGTAAGTCGGTGCCAAGTACAGCAATAGTGCCAATTACAGCAGATCTGTAAGTGTTATCATGTTTGCCCCCCATATTATAATGGTATGTTATCTGTAGTGTTCCTGGCTAAATTCCAACCAAGGGGAAGATCTCACCTATAAACGGCTTTAGAACATACCTCTGTGAGGATTTATTTAGGAGACATTCACAAAGCCACCAAGAGAAGACATTCATTATTAATTGTGATGTTTCAAAAATATTTATTTAGCAGCCTAAGGTGAGGACAAAGAAAAAAAAATGCATGACACTGAAGATTAACATTTAAATTGCCACTGGAGTAATTTTTTTCTCCAACTATGTGGGCTTTTCCACTAGCAATATCCACACTACCACTTCATTGTTCTTCTAAAACTTCTTCCAGCTTCCATATATATCAAACTACTGGTGGACTGCTGAGGCAGACCTGCTAAAGAACTTCTTTCCTATAAAACCGATTTGTAATATCCAGTTCTGAACATCTGCAAGGATGGAGATATGGCTGTCCATCTAAACAGGCTGTTCCCCCCTCATTGTGCTTAAGATAAACCATTTCTCCTCGGCCCCATTTCCTCTTCAGTGCATCTCCATGGGATCTTCCCAAGCAGAACCATGAGCAAGTCAAAATCTGCTGTACTAAAAGCTAGCTTTATAATTCTGCAAGTCTTTTAAACTCTACAGTCTCATGGTCACTGGTGTAAAGGCTGCCATCATGTACTGGCAGCTGAAATGGGCCCCCAGTCCTCCTGCTTTCACAGGGGAAGTGCTGCTGGGTCACTTGCTTACTGTCTCCCACATCTAAACTTTGCTCCAGACTTAGATCACAAGCCCAAGGGAAAATAATCTGAAGTGTCCCTTGCTAGGTTAGCAAAGATATTCTTGCTACGCTTTCTCAGATGTATCATGTCTTAGGATCCATCGGCAGAATGGTGCCTCAAAGAAGTTGTAAAAGCCAAAGCCATTTCTGCAGTAGCAGCAGAATTTTGACCGATGGTCACTGACAGATGGATTAACTGCCTTGCTGGAGAGTTTGTCCTGGTTCCACAGAGCAAATTACCTTACAGATTAATTCATGACTTGGCTGCTAGAATAAAGCATGTACTTACTAAGTTTAAGGGTGACGTGAAGGCAGGAACCATTGTAGCCATGTTATATGGGAAGATAGTATTTAAAATTATTTTGATGAAATGGGGAAATGGTCTAAGACAAAGAATGAAATTCAGTATGGTAAATAGGTATGAATGCAGTGTAAACCAGTATATGCATAAATACCAGATTG
Organism: Antrostomus carolinensis; assembly: GCF_000700745.2. Lineage (NCBI taxonomy): Eukaryota > Metazoa > Chordata > Aves > Caprimulgiformes > Caprimulgidae > Antrostomus > Antrostomus carolinensis. The sequence goes on from NW_010308607.1 coordinate 107,616, forward strand.
GAAACAGCAGGCTAGATGGCTGCTTTTAAGAAAAGGACCGCAGTTTACAGCAGAGAAACCAAGTAAGTCATCAGTGTCGTATTACTTCAAAAAAAGAGAGACATACCAAGAGTAAGAATTGTAAAATACATATAGTAACTCTTCCTCTGCTTTTTCTGCAGGCTAAACAACCCCAGTTCCCTCAGCCGCTCCTCATAAGACTTGTTCTCCAGACCCTTCAGCAGCTTCATTGCCCTCCTTTGGACACACTCCAGCAACTCAGTGTCTTTCTCATAGTGAGGGGCCCAAAACTGAACATGGTATTCAAGGTGCAGCCTCACCACTGTCGAGTCCTGCTGGCTACACTATTTCTGATACAAGCCAGGATACCATTAGCCTTTTTGGCCACCCGGGCACACTGCTAGCTCATATTCAGCCTGCTGTTGACTGACAGCCCCAGGTCTTTTTCTGCTGACCAGCTCTCCAGCCACTCCTCCCCAAGCCTGTAGCATTGCATGGGGTTGTTGTGACGCAGACCCCAGCACTTACGCTTGCTGAATCTCATGCCATTGGCCTCAGCCCATCGATCCAGCCTGTCCAGATCCCTCTGCAGAGCCTTTCTACCTTCAAGCAGATCAACACTCCTGCCTAACTTGGTACCCTCTGCAAACTTACTGAGGGTGTACTCAATCCCCTTGTCCAGATCATTGATAAAGATACTAAACAGAGCTGGCCCCAATACCGAGCCCTGGGGAACACCACTTGTGACTGAGCACCAACTGGATTGAACTCCATTCACCACAACTCTTTGGGCCCAGCCATCCGGACAGTTTTTTACCCAGTGAAGCATACAACTGTCCAAGCCATGAGCAGCCAGTTTCTGCAGGAGAATACTGTGGGAAACGGTGTCAAAGGCGTTACTAAAGTCTAGGTAGACAACATCCATAGCCTTTCCCTCACTCACTAAGCAGGTCACCTTGTCATTGAAGGAAATTAGATTAGTCAAGCAGGACCTGCCTTTCATAAAACCATGCTGACTGAAATGATTCAATATGATTCTATATGAAAAATATCCATTCAGAAAATGGCTGAGTAGTCCAAAGGCATGGTCATCCTTGTATATTCAGTAAATAGCAACAGGACAACATGTATATGGAAGAAAATTACCACATAATCCAAGACTGAGAAAACAGATTTCTTAATCACTGCCAGGCATCCAGCAGAAATGGGCCTTTTATCAAGTTTGTGAGAAAGTGTGAGCTCTCCAGACTGAAGACATAGAAGCAGAGAAGCTGACCCCAGCAGACTTACTTTTTTTATTTAGAATCTGAGCAACAAGGAGTGCCCCTGGAATCAAATTGTCTATCAGAGGTGAGACAGTACTTTAAAAGAGTAAGGCTGGAATGGAATGATACAGCAACAGAAACAAGACCCTCACATTCAAAAGCAGACCTGTATTCTTTTCTCCTCCCATTGCCCTTTCTCCCATCCTTTCAGCTGTTTGTTTTCTGCAATTATTAGAACTCTTGAGAATGACTTTTTAAAGCAACCTAACACAAGCATAAAACAAACATATTTGACCTAATTCAAAATTAACAAAAGGCTTTTCTGATTATCACTGTTCAAATGGTGTGCACAATTTTCTGTTTGCCATTAATGAGAATCCCATTCTTTAAAACATATTATTAATTCACCATTTTAAAAGGAAAAAAATGATTGCCTCATAATTTTGCATGGAATAGGAACAGCACAGGCAGCTTTCACATTCATATGTTAGAACTGATAGCAGATTAATACTTTGCTTATTTTTGCATAGGCAGGAACTATCCAGTTTACATCACAAAGTTGTGCCGTAACTGCCCTGTACCTTTATTGACTCACATGGAAACACCACATGCTCTAGGGTGGCAAAGCCCTTGGTACGGACATGGTTGCATCAGTAGGTAAGACTTTCTTAGCTAAGCTTATACATTTAAAGAGGTGGTATAACAGCCTGCAGAAAAAAATGAAACTCCTATTGGCATATGTCACATCTACACCAAAAGGCTCTTGTAATGAAGCTATGCCAGTATTGCTAAAACTGCAATTTAGACAACACCTAAGCAATATATATCACTAAAGTATCTGCATGTTCCAGAGTCTTTATTTTATGATCTTTATATCCAACATAATGTGGCAAGTCCTTATGAGTTTTTCTTCAGCTTGTGCACATTCCCTTCTGGCCATTTCTGATATCAGAGTCAAAAACAGCCACAAGAGACTATCTGCCTCAAGACACAATCAACTGTACAAGTTATACGTTCTTGATCAAATATCCCTGTAACAGAGCGCCTAATCACTGAGAAATGTATTGTTTTCATGAAAATGCAAAGATGGAGCAGTGTTTAATCCATATAATATATATACTTTGCAAGTAAAAATAATTCCTGAATGAGGCAGGACAGGGGAAAACGTGCACCATCCAAACCAGAATCATAACTCTTTTTCCACGAAAATTCAGTGAGAATATTCTTCTGTTTTTAAAAAGCAGGACAACCAAGTCAAAGCTTTCTTCACCTGCCTAAGTGGAAAAATGCACCTGTACCTGAAAACAAAGATAAAACTGTTCAGGTTTTGCTTTCTTCTTGATAATCCCATTGCCCCAGTTCTTACCACTCCTTAAGATAAGAACTGAAATTATGTGTATTTCAAAAATCTCATGTTACATTTTTAGAAAAGTGACCATTTATTACGGTTTATCACTTTCTACCAATATTTTAGCATGACACTGTGGAATACATTGGTTCCACCCCTAACCTGCAGGCTTGGCTCACAGCTCTTCCTTTCTCCTGAAAGGTGAAGAACACATAAATAATGTGCCTCTCCTGACACCTCTGGAAAGGTCTTTAGACAACAGTTCCAGACACAAGTAAGTTTCTACTCTGTCAAGTAAGAGTGCTAAATGTGAAGAATTCTGCTAATGCAATGTTATGGTTGAGATTTTCAATAAACCACAGCCAGGGAAGCCTAAATTTTGCCTCTCACAGCATTTCTAATAAAGGGCATTTAAGTGTCTGAAAAAAAGAAACACAAAAGGAAAGCACATAAAGCATTGCAAAAAACTATGTGCAGGGCTGACTCCAAAACCTGCAATCAGTGAGATCTGTTCCACTGATTTCCAATAGGTTTTGAGTCACAACCTTAGTTTTTTGAAGTGTCTTGGTTGGTTTTTTTTCCAATACTAATACTGAGAGCAAAATATTGAAGTATGAGGAAATGACAGTTTCTCCCTGCCACTCTCCCATAGGTTCCCATGGTTTTGCTACAGAATCTTGACTCACAGAGCGCAAATTCTGAAAATTAACCAAGGGAGACTGTTACAAACTCTAAGACCTCTCTGACATGTCCTGGAGGGATCATGGCATGTAGAGAGAATAGGTAGAAATGACAGAAAGAACTGATAAATAGCTAAATCATGTCTTTGTGGATGCCAGCAATAGGTTAGATGTTTATAAAGTTGTACCTGTCACATCCTGCATAGTTTCGTCTTTTCTTTCATAATAAAAAACATGTAATAAAGACAAAAATTACAATACAAAGGCCAAAGTGGCTCCCCATAATTACAGACTTGCAATCTTGACAAAATCAGTGTTCCAGCTTGTCCCTAATCTTGGCTAATTATATTAAAACACACGTCACTCACAATGATGCATAAATCCTTAATGATATATAAATATATTAAGTCTATTCAAAAATACTAGGTAGCTGTGTTACTCTGGTCTCAAGTCCATCCCATGCCTCTTGATCTGATGTAACAGCCAAAAGCCATAAATGGGTATTGCCTTGAAAGGTGTGCAGTGGTCATCTGAACAACAAAAGCTTCACTTGTCCATGAGCAGAATCAATAACCACAGCTGCTTCTCACACACACACACAAAGGGAAATGATGGTGAATGCATCTGTTTCTGCTGGCCATACCTTCAACTCTCTTACAATCACCCCTCCATGCTCCTTCAAAGGAGACATAAAAACATGTTCTGGAAAGGTCAGAAGTTACAGGACTATTCTGACTCTTCCCTGTAACAACAGGCTTTTGCTAAATCCTGTGAGAATCCTGCTGCATTTAGGATCTTTACAATTTCCAAAACAGGAGAAGGATGAAGGAGGCAGAGCGGATAGAGAGACAAATCCCCTAATGAAGATAGAGGTATGAGAAACAACTAAAATGTACATATTTCAAACCAGTGACACCATTATAGTCTCAAACTCTATTAAGCATTTTATTAAAATCCAGAGGTAAGAAGTATTTTAAAATATATATACATTGTTAAAGCAATTTTTTCAAATATGCAAAGGACAGTTACCATCAAGTATTCAGCTGTCATCTCTTAAAACTGATATTCAGGAAGTATAAATGACCATAACTTCATTGATGTTAATGGATTTAGAGGCTAGAGAGCCACAGAAAGTGAGTTTTGAATGATCTAATAATAGAAAAAGCAAGTGATAATGATCTCAGTTGTATCATCACCATACACCTTGTTGCTCATAAACAGATGAGTGTGACATGACCAAACTTTCCGAAGGAAAATCTATCTTTGTGCTACGAAGAAGCATGAATGCTTCAATCTCAAGGCCAACTTTTCTGGGAATTTGAAAGCACCAGACAAGAAAGGCTTATAAAAGACGAATGGTGATCTTGTACATAAGACATGAGCGTGGGAGTCATGAGTCTGGGGTTTTTTTCTGGCTTTGTCCCAACCTCCATATGGCCTCAAGCAAGGTCTACTAGGAGCAATAGCAGTAAAAGGCTACAAATCCACTTTTGAGCATAGCTGTGGGAAATAGTTCAGACTTCTCAAAAGATTAAAAATAACCTGCCAAGAAGACAGAAAAAATAGATCAATTAAGCAGGAAGAGTTATTGGTAAATTTCAATGGCTGTGTTAGCCTTATAAGTGGTAAGAATGAAACTAGAAATTAACAGAGCAAAAGCAGTGCACTTAAAATTAGGCCTACAACAGCTAGATAATAAGAGGAAGGCTTATTTCACCAACAGCTCCTTTGTTCTAGAAAACAGAACTCCAGAAATCAAAATAGCAAGAGATTTGCAGGGGAACTCTGGAAAGCATGATGCAATTTCCAACCTGGTTCTAAGAATCTGCCTCTCTCTTCTGAGCTTAAGCCACATGGGGACAAAGACAAAACAATTTCAGATAAACCTGGCCATCAGCAGCAGGATATTAATGCAGTAATATCCTGAGATTCTGCTGGTGTACTTCTCTGTCATGATATTCTTCTTCATTCTTACCTTTCATCTAATCTGAAAACCACATTACAACAGTTGCATTATGGATTAAGGTGGCCCACTCCTTTCTGCTACCCAAGAATAACCAACACAACAGAGAAACCTGACTGCGATGATCAAAGCAGGTTCTCAACAAAGCAACATGCTGGAATCCAACAAAGCAAAAACTGCTGGACCCAGTCTCCTCTCCCAGTGTATCTCTTTGCAAAAGCTGCCTCACATCCTGAGTATGTCAAAGAACATTTGGTGTCACATTTTGCTAACTCTCTTCTTTTTACGCCAGTTGGCCTCAGACTATTATTACTATTATTTTGTTCAATGCAAAAATCTAAATAAGGCTGATTGACAGGTCACTGACCTAGCTCCCACACACCAGTTCAGGTGAATAACCTGATTATACCTTAGACCCACACACAAAGGCCCTGTCACCTTTCCCCATAAGAAAAGAATGAAGTATGCAGTCCTAAAAGAGACCTATGGTGCTGGTGTATACCAGCAGCATCTCTGAGCTGGTCAGTGAGTGGCTGTGACCCCAGCCTACACTATAGAATCTGACCTTAGTTTTGATGTAGTCTGAGAAAACTCAGTCAGGTTTCTTTGCTCACAGTAAGTTTACAACAGGTTCAATTAAATATATGTAGTATAATCATTCAGTTTCAATATACTTTGAATTTCTTTCTTATTCTTTTTTTTCTCTTACTCTTTTTTTTCTCTCTCTCCCCCTCCCCCCTCCCCCCTTCTTCCAGTCTCTAATCTGGTTGGTTTAATCATCCTGATAGGTGATCTAGCCGATGGAAATCACTGGAGTTCAAACTTTGTTTAAAGTTGTTCAGTGACAACATCATCTCAACCTCTTTGGCTCTTTGGTAGCAATTCTTCAATCAGAATTAACCTGAAATGCCCCAATGCCAGTAGCTGAGAAACCCAGATAACATCTCTTTAGAGAGTAAGTATCTATCTAACAGTACTAATCTTACTGAGGTGCATATCTTTTCCAGAATGGGTCTAACTGCTTTGCCTGTACTCCAGCCTGTCCAGATACAGGCCAGCTTCTGCCCAGAAGCCTTGTGGATGAATTAACACTGTACTGCCTGAGCTACAATATTCTCCACAGGTTCATTAACCAAGGCACCACATCATGCGAACTCCACAGTTCCCACATGCAAACTGGCTTGCCTCTGGCCATCTCTAAGCAGAATGAACATGCAACTGTCTCCATCAACTTGTGTAAGCAAACACAACACTACTTCTCTAACTTAATAGTTCTTTGAATTCTGTATAGGTGCCAAAGAATAAGTGGTTATCGTAATAGGATAAAGCTTCACCTTGATATACAGCCAATATTTTTAATGCAAAATTGTAATTGCATATAGGTATGCACTCAAATAGGAAAAAGGGAAATATTTTATAAAAACTGTGTATGATGCTTAAAGACATCTTTACATAATAAAATGGCCTCAAAATCTGAGGTATTTTCTTGCTTATCCAGAAATCAGCATATATTAGCTTTTGACATTTGAAAAGCCTTTGTTCCCTACTAATAAAATGAAAGCAGAACAGACCTTGAAAGCATCTTAAAATAATGGAAGATTTAATAAGAAAATGGATAATAAGGTACTTTTAGTCTAGCAAAAAATGCAAGCGTATTAATAATAGATGACCAGCACTACTCAGTATGATGTAGGGATCCATGAAATGTTACAATGCTAAGTCTTGTTCTAGTGAAATGCTGGCTGGTAACACTGACAGAGCCACTATGTGTGAAGGAAATCTTCCCTTGAGGATGTCCAATCAGTATATTCTCAACCACAACACTTTTCAGATTAGAAGAGGGTACTCATTTTTTCAGGCTTCCTAATGGTTCAATGACTTCATCTAATGGCACCTTCTAATAGTGCCTGCACTTACCGAGCCCAGTGAGTGGCACAGCTGCCTTGGTTACAGCTCAATCCCTCTGGCTAGTGATGCCTGAGTGGAAGGACATGAGTATCCGTAACTCCTGCTGTTCTCAGTGGGAGATGACATTACTCACTTCCACAGAGGAGATGCTCAACACTTAGCACAGTCAGACTGGTATGCCTCTGATAGTTTACCCTTTAAACACCTGTATAATTTATTGCTTTGTTTTTAAAGGAAAAGAATTGAATGTGAATGGGCTGTCTTGGAAATTACTCTTCTGCCTAGATAGTTGGGATTCCCTGTCAGATGTGCTTTTGTCATTCAGAGAAAAAAGGTATGTGTAAAAATGAAGGTTTGCCTCCCAAGAGGTTAGGACTTCTTCCTATTGCAGTGAATATGCTGTAATTTCTTAGCCAATTCCAGTTACCGAAAATTGAATTGAACAAATGGGTTGACAAAGGTAACACCCAGAAAACCATGAACTCACAGTTCTTTTAGTGCAAATTAAACTGTGCTTCTATCTATCATCAGAAAGAAAAAAAAAGCTCTTCCTTAACTCAAAATTGTCCTTTCCTTGTATGCAGATGGTCAGTTCCAGTATTTTGGGGGCACTTGTTTATTTTCCCATTCTCCAGAACAGCCTTACGAGACTGACTCCTGTCTTCTCCAAGAGCTTGTGTCCAGAGGTGACAACGCAAGGGGGAATCCCCAATTAAGCATGCAGTACAGTGCAGGTGTTGATATTTGCCAGTCTCATTCTGCAGGAGAGCTAATCATGTCAGGATCAACTCAAATCTGTCAACACCTGAAAATAATCTTTCCAAAAGTGAATCCATATTTACTACATTCCTCTTCAAACAGAAACAGATTTTCGTCTTTGCAATGAATTCTAGCACCTCTAAACCACTTTACAAACAGTACACAATTAAAAAGAAATGTGTTCTTCAAATTATCAGCCCACCCAAATACAGAGAGCTCGCCTATCGAAATGTTAATATGCTCACAGTCACTTGTGGCCAATATAAGAAGTGAATTACGGCAACTGTACGCAGAAACACGAAGAAGCACCAAGTAGAAAAACAGCCTGAACTACGACTCCAGAGTCTTTCTGTGGGGCCTGAAACAAAACATTTGTTTGCTTCCTTTTCTGACTTCGTTACCTGTTTTGGTTTGTAAGCACTTGAGGCAAGGTGTATCTCAGATACACAACCAAGTCCAGAGCAAACCTGAGCTGCAATGAGCTTTAAATGATCTTTAAAAGTTGAAACCCAGCACTGTATTTGGGGCATTAATTACTTTGGCTTCTCAACAGATGAATAATCAGTGTGAAACCCCAGCAGTATCAGAGCACTCCGGCATGTCTGGCATGTGCACTAACTACAATTCAGCCTAGAAATATAACTACATTCTAGAACTGTCACAGAAAACTAAGTGATTCACATGGCCAAGAATTTCACATGTCAGACAGGCCAAAGGAAACAAATACATAAGAAAGCTAAATAACAAATAATTAAATTATTACCTGTATAAGGAAAATATCAGAATCTGTTGCTCAGTGAGATCTCATAATTAACCTCGACACTCTTTTGGCCACAAGACTCTGCAGAAACAGTTCTTCAGCTTTCAGTGCAAGTATCACACACTGGCTGAAATCTGGAACATTTCATGGATACAAAAATGCAATGAAACTACTTAATGTTAGTTTCTCCCACACTCTTCGTAGATGATCCAGGCTTGTTAAGTGTGACCAAAAGAGGTTACAGGCAGTATTGTTCTCCAGCCATCATGCAATACACTTCCTTTAAAAACACAGGGTACGTAGAAAACTTCAGCACATCAGGATGGATACAGGTTTAGTACCTGTCCCACAACAGAATAAGCAACAAGGTGCATGTACCTACATGATGGTACTGGGTAACATCCCGCTGTGGCTGCTCTACACTGCAGTTAAGGACAAGGCTTCAGGCACCCCGCATTACTGCTGTGGAAGGTGGCACAGCGCATCTCAATTGCACAGGCTACATTTTGAAAGAGTCATCAGCACATTGAACTGATTACAGCTGTACAGATTTACAGAAATAACTGTTAAAATCTAAACACACTTATCTTCATGATGTCCACTTAACTAAAAAAAAAAAAAATATTAGAGAAATTAAGGGCTTCATCACTTAATCCAATTTAAATAAACTTTGGCACTTTGTTGTTACTTCTGACACACCTCAGCTTTGACTTTCATCAAACCACTACGATTAAATTATACATTAGAAATGCGTCTTAAAGCCATTCGTGGTATCTAATATACTCCAATGTACTTAAATTCCCTTGTGACATTTGAATGCAGTTTGGATTTGGGCTACTGTCATTCATACATCTAATTTGTCATTGTAAATTCAGACTTGGAAGCATTTTTTTCCATTCTATTCCAGAACTCCTGTTGCAATTCCTTTGAAAACAGCATTACAGTAAATCACAGTACTAGTTTATTTATCACTTATCACTCATTCACGTTGCCTTTTCTGAACTAACCAGAACTTTTTTTAACACTGTGAAACCAACATGATGTGAAGAAGCACAAGGAACTGTGGCTTACACTAAAAAGCCCCCTCTACTCTGCTCTCATGAGGCCCCACCTGGAGTACTGCATCCAGTTCTGAAGCCCCCAACATAAGACATGGAGCAGTTAGAACAAGTCCAGAGGAGGGACACAAGGATGATCCAAAGGCTGGAGCACCTCTCCTATGAGGACAGGCTGAGAGACTTGGGGCTGTTCAGCCTGGAGAAAATAAGGCTCCAGGGAGACCTTATAGCGACCTTCCAGTACCTGAAGGGGGCCTACAAGAAAGGTGGGGAGGGACTTTTTACAAACACAGGTAGTGATAGAACAAGGGGAAATGGCTTTAAACTGGAAGAGAGTGGGTTCAGATTAGATATTAGGAAGAAATTCTTTACTGCTAGAGTGGTCAGACACTGCAACAGGTTGCCCAGAGCAGTTGTGGATGCCCTCTCCCTGGAAGTGTTCAAGGCCAGATTGGATGAGGCTTTGAGCAACCTGATCTAGTGGAAGGGGTCCCTGTTCATGGTAGGGGGGTTGGAACTAGATGATCTTTAAGGTCCCTTTCAACCCAAACCATTATATGATTCTATGAAATCTTACTCACATTCATAGAATAATACAAACATTAAGGTTGGAAAAGTCATCTAAGATCAAGTCCAACTGTCAACCCTGCCAACCACCACTATGCCCACTAAACCATGTCCCTAAGCACCACATCTACACATCTTTTAAATACCACCAGGGATGGTGATTCCACCACTTCCCTGGGCATCCTGTTCCAATGATTGACAACCCTTTCAGTGAATAATTTTTTCCTAATATCCAATCTAAACCTCCCCTGGTTCAACTTGAGGCCATTGCCTCTTGTCCTATCACTTGTTACTTAGGAAAACAGACCGACACCCACCTCACAACAACCTCCTTTCAGGTAGCTGTAGAGAGCAATAAGGTCTCCCCTCAGCCTCCTTTTCTCCAGGCCAAACAACCCTAGTTCCCTCAGCCGCTCCTCATAAAGCTTGTGCTCCAGACCCTTCACCAGCTTCGTTGCCCTTCTCTGGACACGCTCCAGCACCTCAATGTCCTTCTTGTAGTGAAGGGCCCAAAACTGAACACAGTACTCGAGGTGTGGCCTCATCAGCACCAAGTACAAGGGCACTATCACTTCCCTAGTCCTTCTGGCCACACTATTTCCAATACAGGTTGTATAGATGCAAATTACTGATATACATTGTATAGATGCAAATCACTCAGATAACAACAACATACTTGATTTTCCTACAAGTGAAGAGAAATGGACCACAATAACATAAATGCATTTCTGCATGCCTTTGCTTTTTCTTAATAATGCTGAAAGAGAAGCTACAGATATACACATGTAGATCCTTAAGACTGGAGATTCATCCTTGTCTTTGAAAGTGCTTTGATAAACGGCATTAATTACTCTGTTTTAACCAAGGAATTCTATCTGTCATTTGTAACCACAAACTCATTTGCCATTTCTTACGGTTCTCTAGAATGATGCTGTGTTTTTAGCCACAGGTTATGGAAGAACTCAATCAGAGAAGTGAAGGATATTTTCAAGATGGGGAGAACCTTAAACCCGATGTTCACTGTGTCCATTTGTAGCCACAAGTAAATTTTAACAGTCTTGACTGGTTTGAGGTTGGGAGTAACAGGGTCTGAATCCTACTTTGATGAATCAGATGAAGATCAGAACTTGGAACTTGTTCTGAAATAGTTGGAAGGAGAGTGGGGAACAAATCATCTGGCTCAAGAAAAAAGGAACAGGAGAATGGAAATAGCCTATCATTTCACATCTAGGCACCAGAGCCAAGAGTCTCCTGTTGATGAGAACAGAAAGGGTTTATCAAAAGGATGAGGCTCAGCATCAATCTGCGACTTTCACCAGTGTAAAAATTAACTGGAAACCATGGGAACTGGCAAAACCACCTTCCAAATCCAGGCATTTTTAAGGCTTCCTGAATGTGCGTGTTAGTGGGTACACTAAAAGAGGCATCTTACAAATGTACAGCTGGCTGACTATAGACGAGTTAAAGAATCTGCAGTAACTCAGGGGATCTCCATGAGGAAACCACCTCTCTTCAGTTGTCTGAGTAGCTCCATCTGCGTTAGAGGGCAGAGAGGCTTTTGAGGTTTCTATGATGTAAATTATTCAGTCTGTAGGAGAAGCAAGGTTTCTGTGCCAGTTAGAATCTAAACACATTTACCTTGATTCATGAAAAAAATACATATTAGAGAAATGAAACACACTGCTCACTCTGCGCAGAAAGATACAGCAAGCTTTTAGAGGAAAAACTAAATAGCTCAAAAGCAGAGGTAGAACTATATAACTTTGTAATGTTATTCCTGCATTATAATGCACTACAGTTTTCACCTTTAGAATTTTTCAGCTTTTTATTCTTTGATTGTGGAGACTGAACTTCACAAAGTATTTTCCTCTATGCACTCCATTTTAACAGAATCTCGTTTCCAAAATGCATTTAGACATATTATGAGCTCTTTTCAATCCATCTAAAAATCTGTACTTAATTGTGGGTTTTTTTTTCTTTTGTAGGGATGCAAAAGGCCGATAAGGATTTACATATCTACTCACTTCCACTGTGGCTTTTGCTGAGCTTCAGCTGCACACTCATAAGCTCCAGAAGCACTTTGCTTACACAAGGTTCTGGGAATTGCTGACAGGGCAGTGAAGGTGCAGCATTCCCAGAAAAGCACAGAGTATTCAAGGCTCAACCAAAGGCAAACACTGAGGTAGGATGCGAAAGACTACCATTCACTCCAATCTCCCTAGAAAATACAACCATAATATGGGTTTGCTTCCTTGGCTTTTTATTCAAAAGGTCTGACACTAACACAGTAACTTTACGATAGAATAGTGAGAAACTGGCTTATCAGCAACAGCATGTTAGAAAAGATAGATAAAAACTTTTTTCTTAAGATCTTGTTTTCAGTGAAACCTTGGACAGGAATTCCTCCCACACACAGAGCTAACTTTCATCTGCCTGCTGAAGAGGGCTTCCATGTCCCACTTTCTTTACACTCATTTAAATGCACCTTTCTACACTTTTCATCCCATGCTCCCACATAATCTCCCTCACTATAAAGGCAGTTCAGGATCTTTCTGCTCACAGATCATCTCCTAATTATTCTTGCTTTGTTTTATCTGTAGCTTCTTCAGTGTGTCAAAACCCTCCTTAGGGAAGTTCCATTTGGCTCACTGACAAACATACGCTCTTTATATATATTTATACTTACTCTCAGCCAAAACTTATGTACTGATGAAATAAAAAACCCCTTTCTCTCAATCCCCTTTAGAGGGATCTGTGGAAGAACCAACCGTGATTATTCAAGAGAGTCGCTTTCAACATAAATTGTTTTACAATTATCTTCCTTTTGCATTTCATAAAATGTTCAATTTTACTACTTCATGATGTTAATTTCTGTAAGGGATAATTGTCTGGCCGAAAATGGTGGTTGTATTAAGTATAAAACTTTCCTTTTTCCTTTCCTTTTACTGTAACACTGGCATTCACTACATGGATGGGCTTCACTGTTGCTTTTGCTTGAACCTATCATTATAAAGAGCCTACGTAGAAGAATGACTTTCAGCAACTTTAATGAGAGCTAGAGGGCATTCAGCAACTTGTAAGAACAAGTCCCAAATCACCACAGCATTAAAAAATCCATCTGAGCTGAGATTACTTGCAAGGTATGGCTGCATTTGAAGAAAGACAAGATGATAAGGAAGTACAGTAAAAAGTGAAAAGACTAAAATAAAATCTTTAACTACCTTTTTATTACCAGGGTCTTAAGCACTCTGTATGTTCCTGAGATCAGAGAACAGTGATTAAATCCAGCTTACCACTGTCTTTTACAGACCTGCCAAGGGCACAGATCTATAGCAAGATTACAGATATTTAACTGGTCACACATGGGGAAAAAAAAAAAAAAAAAGCCCATGACACACTAAAACCTGTCATAGTGCTGCTGGCACTGCTCTGTCAAGGAATTGCAGGTCTTGCTAAGTGTAGCAGTGTATGATCTGAAACCTGCTGGCATACATTTCAGGAGGGTATACATTAACTACTCTTGACAGATGACGAGAAAACTGTTTCATCTTAGTCAAATCTGAGATGCTTCAAGATTCAGAGTGAGACATTTTCCATTTGATATTGCTCAAACTCTATTTTCAAGGCAAAATGTACTAAATAAAAAGTAGTAAGAAATGTTCTTTCTGACCAATGAAAGAGAGGAAATTTACACAAAATCAATGCAATTAACACTATTTTTCATTTTGATTTAATGTGACTCACAAAGCTTACAAATGCCTCCCTATGTGACAACCCTAGCAAAGACACCATGTCCTGAATGAGCAAAGGCAGTGCAAACTTCATCGCACTGTCCTGCTAGCACCCTTGAAAAGATGACCTGAAGAAAACATCGGCAAAAAGATCACCGTGGTCTTCACAGTACCATGGCCACCAACTTTAAGCCACCTAGCAAAACACAAGGTGGAAATTAGGACTAGTATGGAGATTATATTTTTATATTGATGCTATATCAAGACTGCTAACATTTCATATAAACCATAAGGACATTTGCCTTCATCTAACTTGCAGTGAATTTCAAAATGAGACAGGTGAAATATTCTGTATCATATTATCTCTTGAACCACTCAGTCACTCATTACTGCTCCTTTATATTACTTTCTAGAACCAAAACTGTGCAGTTCATTTCTCCATACAGATAGGCCCTTTGCCTGTTAGCAATTAATCACAGGACTGAATGAATAAAATATATTTTGCTTCAATACTAATTAGTTCAAAAGATATGACATACTACATTGTATCACTGAATTATTATTTGCAAAATAATAAATGACAAGACCATCACAGGTACTTCTCATTTAATTTAACACAGAAGTGTGATACCAAGAGATACAATTGAATACTAGGATTGTTATTGCCATTTCAAGCCTATTTCCACAGTATTATGCCCACAATTTAATAAACTAATTATTTCAAAACAACCCAAATTACTGTGTATTTTAAATACTCTCCTAATAATGAACTGAAGGCCCTTATTCCTTAAGCTCTGGTAAGATCATATAATCACAGTATAACCTAAGTTGAAAGGAATCTCTGGAGGTCACCTGGTAAAACCTTTACTCACAGCAGGGACAAATTCAACACCAGATACACTTCAGTTAGAACAGGTTTTTCAGAGCTATGTTCAGCTGGGTTTTGAATTTATTCAAGGATGGTATGGTCACAACTTCTCTGGAAAACATGATCCAATGTATGACTGCTCTCACTGTGATTTTTTTTTTTCCTAATGTTTAATCGGAATTTCCTCCTTGCTGTATCCTGGCTCCTCTGCCTCTCTTCTTTTCACTGAAGAGACCATCTTACCAATATCGGTGCTGAATGTGTGAGTTGATTCCAGTCCTATTCAAGTGAACTACAAAACCTCCACTCACTTTTCTTGTGCAGTATCAGGGCCAATGATCTGTGTTAAAGGAATTTAACTCAGCCGGTGGATAACTCTACATTTGCTTTATTGACAATTCAGAGTTGGGCCATCACCTCAGTGAGTGGCAAAGGCATTGCAAAAATCAGGCTCTATATAGATGCTAAATTTAATATTATGCAACAGGTATTATTTTCAGAGTTTCTTGGAGTTTTCCCACAAACCCCCAGTTCCAAATTTCTCATTAATCTAAAATTCTAAAAAAGTCCACAGTGATCTTCAAATGCAGCTGATTCTTCTCATCTCAGTGCCTCTTTCAGAAGTTGCAGCCCACTGGTCCCACTCTGGTCACTGTATTCACTCTTCTTGAATAATCTTCCTGTCTGCTCACCTCTGCACTTCTAAGAAAAACTTAACATAACAGTAATTAACTTATGTCTATTTTAAAATAAGTAAACTTTCACAATTCACTTACTCCAGGTTAATCAGTTATCCTCTATAGTTGATTGCTATGTCTCTTAATTCTGTTATTCTTGTTGATTCAGCTGGATTGGGTTTTAAGCCAACCACAGTGAGGGCTATACAAGGGGCAAAATGAGAGTAGCATGGTTGAACGGTTTATAAGAATTATTATTGTATTATTTCGCAGCACCTGTTTCTAATTTTTCATTTTAACCATAATATTTCTATTAATCAATATCATTTCATCCGTAAGCATTCTCTTAGAGAGTCTTCCCTTTTACAATCTGTGCAGCAACAGGTTTGATCAAATTCACCTGATCAAATTCATTTAGTTACGTGGAAAAGTAATTTGGATATCACAGAGGAGCCAAAATGCAACACTTTTACCTGAAAAAAATAAAGAACTGTGATTTTATTACTTATTTGTCAACTTACCAGATTGTCCCCAAAACCAAAAGGGTCCACTTTATACCTATGAGAAGCATGTAAGATACATACAGATTGAAAAAATGACTTAATATTACCTAGTTTTACAAGTTTTTATTTCAGATCCAAACCTCACAAAATCGGCAAGACTTAAATACCATTTAATCAACTGCAAGTGCAGCTGATCCCATATGATCTCTAAACACAAACCTACTGTGTGTTCAAGTTCTTCAAGTCCTACTCAAATTCCATTTGCATCCAGCAGTACTATCCTCCTGAAATACAATGACTTCCAAAAATGCAATCCTTGTTTCCCAGTCCCGAGAAGCATGTCTTAGCAGAATGTATCAGATCTTGAAATAGAAGCAGGATCAGCAGCATATTCCAATATTCTTAAAATAATTATTTCCAAAACTTACTCATCTTATAGACAGGAAAGATATCTATATAATTGTCAATTTTCAGTGAACTAATTGCTGTTATTACCATTGAAATCTTAATTCTTTCACTTCGTCACTGTAAAAATATTCATTAAATGTTTATATGAAAACTGACCGTTAGTCATGAAGCAGTAAGGAACTGTAGAAAAACAGCCTGCTGTGGTGAAGGGAGCCTAAAACTAAGCAAGACCTGCGTGGCTTTAAGAAATTCACCAGTCCAGAAAGTTCAAAATGCTTTGCAAGTTCAGATTTCCTCAAGTTTTGAATTCCCAACTTTGGATCATTGAACTGAAAGAAGTATTACATGCAGCTTTGGCAGGAGGGGACTTCACTACTGAGGTTGAATTTCTGGTGCATGGAGTGGTTAAACACTACAGTGCTGCTGCACTGGGAATGTGTGTTTTACTAACAGGTATCTACCGACGATTTTGTAAAATAAACCAAAAACACAAAGGGAAAAACACTTATTGCTAGTTGGTACTCTTTTGGCCCTGATGACAGAGATTCTAAAAATGATATAGTCTTATATGTTTTTTGGATTGCAAAGATTTAACTCAAGTAGTTCTACTTGATGCAGTGTATTACTTCCAATCTTAACACTAAATGCAATTATACACCTGTACAACAAGCGTATCAGCCTCTTAAGCCCAGTCACCAGCAACGGTTACATGTTTGGGGGGATGTTACTTGTTCCCATGTCAGCTGCCTTAACAGAAAGGGAAACATCCTGCAACCAGCACATTGTTCAGGGCTAAAACCCCTCCACCCCTGCTAGTACAACAGGCACCCCCTCATACTTCCTTCTCCTTTATCAGTGGACAGATGCTTCGTCTCCAGATCAATGGGCCAGTGATTCTTTTGCCAACATAAAAAGATGTGGCAATTTACTGGTTCAAAGATTTTACTTTCTCAAATTTATCAAATCCCTTGAATCCCTGAGCTGTTTGTTAACTGAATAACTGTTCTATAACTGTCAGTTCTAACACACAAGCACAGAGAGTCAAAATCATAAGTTAGAGTTTCTAGCATTATAAAGCATTTTAAAAAGAGACAAAAATCTATGCATGGCATGTATCACTCCCTCACATAACTTCTGAAATTCTACTATGTACAATAACAAATGATGAAACATTATTGTTCAGTCTAATGGATATAGTCTCATCTCCAAGCGTAAGGATTTACATACATCAGTATAATTAATGTTAATGGCAATCACAAACATAAATCCCCTGAATATTGAGAGGAATTAGTCTGTTAAAACGACCAACTGCACTCCCCAAACAATCACTAGTCAAAACATTAACACAGAGAAGCTGTGTTTCCACTGGAATAATTTCCCAGAGTGGTCTGCTGGCACTTAAGTTATTTGGAAAGTAGCAGGTTAAATAGGGAATAGTCTATTTTACACTAACTATATTGGATAAAACATACACTTCTAATGCAAGACCTATACAATGAACACAGTGCAGGAAAGTCCAAGGAGGATAAACACATGAAATGAGATTGTCAAAGCAATGAAGGGGACTTAGCCATGTGCTTTCTATTAATTTTCCCTTCACCACTTTGAAAATCTCATTCACTATCTCCATTATTTAGAGTTCTTTGTGTTTGTATATCTATTCACTTCCAGGTACCAAAAACTTCCACTTAGCATAAGTGTTGAAACAAAATTATCCTCCAATGGTAGTTTCTCAGAAACACATTTTCAAAGCAGCATGAAGGTTTTCATTGTGTGACACATATTAACATCAATTGGATTCACACAGCTAAATCTCTCTGCAATTCATTGTCAATTTACCCCTTCCAGAATGTCATATTTTATGAATTTGTTTTATTTTCCAAACATTTTCATGTTGCAGTATTTTATGGCATAGTGGCTACACTAGCACAGGCACCGTCTCTGTCAGTTGCTTTCATTTTCTAGTACGGACAAGGCCAACATCTGAGTCTTCTAGTGACACCAGCAACAATGACAGCTGTAATCCAAAGATCCATATATCCTTATGATATATTTTTCCCAATGTATATGTAGCTCATAATAGTCTTAATGACAGATTAATTCACAAAAAGATACACATACACTTCTTGAGTTCTTAGCTTGACAACTTTGGAAATGGCATATGACAACACTTCAGTCAGGAAGAGCAAAACAGTGACAGATCATGGGGGGCATTAGGGAGGGGGGGCATGATATTGTTCTCCTTACGCAAAATTCCTTTGGCTTTCAGAAGCAGAATCCACCTGCAGATGTTCAAGGAAATCATGCAGCTAACAGTTTTTCCTGACCTGGTGCCACCTAGCCCCCGTCTAGGTGAGTATTTCCACAATCCTGTAGTACAGATAATGAAATGGATTCACATTTAAGAACGAGGTTATCATTAAAAGATAGAAGATCAACTACAGACTGTCCTTGGGATTACTAAATACAATATTTAAACATATTTACTATTATAAAAAGTAAAAGCTGTCAAAAATAAACATTTTAATAGATCGAAACATAACTGAAAACTGGTATTACTGTAATTTTTATGTCAAAATCTTACAACTTAAAACCAGCACTGCAATCTACAAACTAATGTTCTTGAAGTTAATACACTTAATGCCTTAGCACTAGAGAAAGGGTATTTTATAGGCTGCTGTACAATAACTTTTGTTCTCTTCACTTTGTAATTCTTCATCCCAGCAACATACAAATGTGCAGACTAGGCAAAAATTAGAGAAGATAAAGAGTTTTAAGGAGTCAAGGAACTGTGCTTTAAGCCCACTAAACACTGCATCTTTCTTTAGAATAAGAACCCAAATCTTTGGTATGAACATGTTTCTAGGAATTCACATTTTTTACTTCATATCATCTTACACCAAAGAGAATCTACATAGTACATGTATGGTATAAAAGGTGTTGCCATCTATATTTTATAAGATATCTCTTTCTCAGGTGGTATCTAAAGGTTAATCCGAAGGCTAAACCTGAGCTGTTTTTAGACCCCGAACATGACCACAATATGACGAAGGTAAACAACTTTAGTTTTTAAAACACACGCCCATCTGTCTCCTCTTCTGAAGTTTTTCCTCAAGTAGTATAAATAATCTGTACTTCTGAAACGGTACAAATTAGCACTACAAGTGCTTTGGGTTTCGTAACATCTAATCTAAATGTTGTCCACAGTCAGTAATACCTCTTTCACCCCTCCACAAATGGGTGCAAGGTAACATAAATCTCACTTAATGACAGTAATGTCCAGGGAGGCAGTTTTGTTGTGCATGCTTTATATTACTGACCTCTGAAATGTCAGAAAAAGATCTAAAACCGCTCATGGTGACAACTTCTACAGACATAAACTGAACACTACCACCACTGAGATCACAGAAAGTACCTGAGCTTTAAGTTCATGTCTAATAGGTTACTTCTTGCATCTAAAACATAAGTTTTATTTTTAAATGAAAATAAATTCAAATTAAAGCATTTTGCAACACAGATATTTATCAGTGCCTGAAAGACGTAGTTATGACAGTCGAAGATTGTTATAAAACACGTAAGTACATTAGGAAAAACTACATATTAAAGTAATTTCTTAAAGTTATTATATCATCTGATAGCTTTTTTTATAAAATATATATCTTTTTCTGAAAGACTTTATATACATTTCTCTGTAGATTATGGTGGCTATTCACACTTTACTTCAATTTTTATACCCTCCAAGTAATTCTACAGAATAGTAAATACAGTTATTATAACCTTCATAACTGGCAGAGAGATATATTTGACGAAAAAGGGTTTGTTTTCCCTCCCACATGCACTGAAGTAAATCAGGAGTGATTCTGCTGCAGTCGATAGGACAGTATCTACAAAACTGATGCAAAACAAGAAAACAAAAAGGGCCAGAAATGTATAAACAAAGCTGTCCTCACACTGAAAGTACAAATCTTGTACTTGTCTTGTCTGCTTTTTGGCAAGGTTGTGCCACTGAAGTACTTATGCCACACTTAGCTCCACCACACTAAAGCACATCTGAGCAAGGTCCAGACTAGCAATGGAAACAATGGAGGCACACCAGTTTACACAGGCTGCGAGTCTGGCACAAAGCCTGGAAAACAAATGAGAATCTTCAAATGAAGTAACTGGACTTATTGCATTTAAGTGTATTACCCCTGAAACAGAAGTGATTTCAAAGCGCTGTAGAAGAAAACTAGAAAGATTAGCAAAAGATTAGGAAAAAAAAGAAAAACCAAACAGTGAATGCATCCCAGTTTTCTGCTTGACAGACACACGCAGAGGGAAGAGCACTCATCTTTAGAAAGATCATCTGGCAAAATGATGATTTGGAGTCACTAGAAAAGAAAAAAGTCTTTTAAAACACTCTTGGGACCAGGGACTACTGTTAAAGGAAGAGCATTATTTTATCATCCCGCTAATGAGCCAGAGGAAGGATTATTATTGTTTGGCGGTGTTTTGTCTCAACAACTCCTTTCTCTGAAACAAATGTGTCAACTTCAGCAAACAAAGAGAAGAAGCTGAACCGTTCCGCTGTTTCAATGGCACACTGAGGAATATTTAATCAGAGGAGAGGAATCCCAAGGAAAGTCACAGGAGGGGGGCGGCAGATGCCGCTTTTACAAAGCTTACGAAAAACAGAAAAAAGAAAGAGGTGGCGATGACGCTGTTTTCCCCGCACCGCTCCCGGCC